>NW_027043423.1:0-107090 GCF_036013475.1 Columba livia
AAAGAAGTAAGAAAGAAGTAAGAAAGAAGAAAGAAAGAAGTAAGAAATAAGAAAGAAAGAAGTAAGAAAGAAGTAAGAAAGAAGTAAGAAAGAAGTAAGAAATAAGTAAGAAAGAAGAAAAAAGAAGTTAGAAAGAAGTAAGAAAGAAGTAAGAAAGAAGTAAGAAAGAAGTAAGAAAGAAAGAAGAAAGAAGTAAGAAAGAAGTAAGAAAGAAGTAAGAAAGAATTACGAAAGAAGTAAGAAAGAAGAAAGAAAGAAGTAAGAAAGAAGTAAGAAAGAAGTAAGAAAGAAGTAAGAAAGAAGTACGAAAGAAGTAAGAAAGAATTAAGAAAGAAAGAAGAAAGAAGAAAGAAGAAAAAAGAAGTTAGAACGAAGTAAGAAAGAAGTAAGAAAGAAGTAAGAAAGAAGTAAGAAAGAAAGAAGAAAGAAGTAAGAAAGAAGTAAGAAAGAAGTAAGAAAGAAGTTAGAACGAAGTAAGAAAGAAGAAAGAAAGAAATAAGAAAGAAGTAAGAAAGAAGTAAGAAAGAAGTAAAAAAGACGTATGAAAGAAGTAAGAAAGAAGAAAGAAAGAAGTAAGAAAGAAGTAAGAAAGAGGTAAGAAAGAAATAAGAAAGAAAGAAGAAAGAAGTAAGAAAGAAGTAAGAAAGAAGTAAGAAAGAAGTAAGAAAGAAAGAAGAAAGAAGTAAGAAGGAAGTAAGAAGTAAGAAAGAAGTAAGAAGGAATGAAGAAAGAAGTAAGAAAGAAGAAAGAAAGAAGAAAGAAAGAAAGAAGAAAGAAGTAAGAAAGAAGTAAGAGAGAAGTAAGAAAGAAGTAAGAAAGAAGAAAGAAAGAAAGAAGAAAGACGTAAGAAAGAAGTAAGAAAGAAATAAGAAAGAAGTAAGAAAGAAGAAAGAAAGAAGTAAGAAAGAAGAAAGAAGTAAGAAAGAAGTAAGAAAGAAGTACGAAAGAAGTAAGAAAGAATTAAGAAAGAAAGAAGTAAGAAAGAAAAAAGAAAGAAGTAAGAAAGAAGTAAGAAAGAAGTAAGAAAGAAAGAAGAAAGAAGTAAGAAAGAAGTAAGAAAGAAGTAAGAAAGAAAGAAGAAAGAAGTAAGAAAGAAGTAAGAAAGAAGTAAGAAAGAAGTAAGAAAGAAAGAAGAAAGAAGTAAGAAAGAATTAAGAAAGAAGTATGAAAGAAGTAAAGAAGTAAGAAAGAAGTAAGAAAGAAGTAAGAAAGAAGTAAGAAGGAATGAAGAAAGAAGTAAGAAAGAAGTAAGAAAGAAAGAAGTAAGAAAGAAGTAAGATAGAAGAAAGAAAGAAGTAAGAAAGAAGTAAGAAAGAAGTAAGAAAGAAGTAAGAAAGAAGTTAAAAAGAAGTAAGATAAAAAGGAAGAAAAAGTAAGAAAGGAATAAGAAATAAGAAAGAAGTAAGAAAGAAGTAAGAAAGAAGTAAGAAAGAAAGAAGTAAGAAAGAAGAAAGAAAGAAGTAAGAAAGAAGTAAGAAAGAAGTAAGAAAGAAGTAAGAAAGAGAGAAGTAAGAAAGAAGTAAGAAAGAATTAAGAAAGAAGTAAGAAAGAAGTAAGAAAGAAGTAAGAAAGAAGTAAGAAAGAAAGAAGTAAGAAGTAAGAAAGAAGTAAGAAAGAAGTATGAAAGAAGTAAGAAAGAAGAAAGAAAGAAGTAAGAAAGAAGTAAGAAAGAAGTAAGAAAGAAGTAAGAAAGAAGTAAGAAAGAAGTAAGAAAGAAGTAAGAAAGAAAGAAGAAAGAAGTAATAAAGAAGTAAGAAAGAAGGAAGAAAGAATTACGAAAGAAGTAAGAAAGAAGTAAGAAAGAAAGAAGTAAGAAAGAAGTAAGAAAGAAGTAAGAAAGAAGTAAGAAAGAAGAAAGAAAGATGTAAGGAAGAAGTAAGAAAGAAGTAAGAAAGAAGTAAGAAAGGAGTAAGAAAGAAAGAAGAAAGAAGTAAGAAAGAAGTAAGAAAGAAGTAAGAAAGAATTAAGAAAGAAAGAAGTAAGAAAGAAGTAAGAAAGAAAGAAGAAAGAAGTAAGAAAGAAGTAAGAAAGAAGTATGAAAGAAATAAGAAAGAGAGAAGAAAGAAGTAAGAAAGAAGTAAGAAAGAAGTATGAAAAAAGTAAGAAAGAAGTAAGAAAGAATTAAGAAAGAAAGAAGTAAGAAAGAAGTAAGAAAGAAAGAAGAAAGAAGTAAGAAAGAAGTAAGAAAGAAGTATGAAAGAAGTAAGAAAGAAAGAAGAAAGAAGTAAGAAAGAAGTAAGAAAGAAGTATGAAAGAAGTAAGAAAGAAGAAAGAAAGAAGTAAGAAATAAGTAAGAAAGAAGAAAGAAGTAAGAAAGAAAGAAGAAAGAAGAAAGAAGTAAGAAAGTAGTAAGAAAGAAGTAAGAAGGAATGAAGAAAGAAGTAAGAAAGAAGAAAGAAAGAAGTAAGAAATAAGTAAGAAAGAAAGAAGTAAGAAAGAAGTAAGAAAGAAGTAACAAAGAAGTAAGAAAGAAAGAAGAAAGAAGTAAGAAAGAAGTAAGAAAGAAGTAAGAAAGAAGAAAGAAAGAAGAAAGAAAGAAAGAAGAAAGAAGTAAGAAAGAAGTATGAAAGAAGTAAGAAAGAAGAAAGAAGTAAGAAAGAAGAAAGAAAGAAGTAAGAAAGAAGTAAGACAGAAGTAAGAAAGAAAGAAGAAAGAAGTAAGAAAGAAGTAAAATAGAAATAAGAAAGAAAGAAGAAAGAAGAAAGAAAGAAGTAGGAAAGAAGTAAGAAAGAAGTAAGAAAGAAGTAAGAAAGAAGTATGAAAGAAGTAAGAAAGAAGAAAGAAAGAAGTAAGAAAGAAGTAAGAAAGAAGTAATAAAGAATTAAGAAGGAATGAATAAAGAAGTAAGAAAGAAGAAAGAACGAAGTAAGGAAAAAGTAAGAAAGAAGCAAGAAAAAGTAAGAAAGAAAGTAGAAAGAAGTAAGAAAGAAGTAAGAAAGAAGTGTGAAAGAAGTAAGAAAGAAGAAAGAAAGAAGTAAGAAAGAAGTAAGAAAGAAGTAAGAAAGAAAGAAGTAAGAAAGAAGAAAGAAAGAAGTAAGAAAGAAGCAAGAAAGAAGTAAGAAAGAAGTAAGAAAGAAGTACGAAAGAAGTAAGAAAGAAGTAAGAAAGAAAGAAGAAAGAAGTAAGAAAGAAGTAAGAAAGAAGTAAGAAAGAAAGAAGAAAGAAGTAAGAAAGAAGTAAGAAAGAAGTAAGAAAGAACTAAGAAAGAAGTACGAAAGAAGTAAGAAAGAATTAAGAAAGAAAGAAGTAAGAAAGAAGTAAGAAAGAAGTAAGAAAGAAGTAAGACAGAAGTAAGAAAGAATGAAGAAAGAAGTAAGAAAGAAGTAAAAAAGAAATAAGAAAGAAAGAAGAAAGAAAGAAGTAGGAAAGAAGTAAGAAAGAAGTAAGAAAGAAGTAAGAAAGAAGTATGAAAGAAGTAAGAAAGAAGAAAGAAAGAAGTAAGAAAGAAGTAAGAAAGAAGAAATAAAGAATTAAGAAGGAATGAAGAAAGAAGTAAGAAAGAAGAAAGAACGAAGTAAGAAAAAAGTAAGAAAGAAGCAAGAAAGAAGTAAGAAAGAAAGTAGAAAGAAGTAAGAAAGAAGTAAGAAAGAAGTGTGAAAGAAGTAAGAAAGAAGAAAGAAAGAAGTAAGAAAGAAGTAAGAAAGAAGTAAGAAAGAAGAAAGAAAGAAGTAAGAAAGAAGAAAGAAAGAAGTAAGAAAGAAGTAAGAAAGAAGTAAGAAAGAAGTAAGAAAGAAGTACGAAAGAAGTAAGAAAGAATTAAGAAAGAAAGAAGTAAGAAAGAAGTAAGAAAGAAAGAAGAAAGAAGTAAGAAAGAAGTAAGAAAGAAAGAAGTAAGAAAGAAGTAAGAAAGAAGAAAGAAAGAAGTAAGAAAGAAGTAAGAAAGAAGTAAGAAAGAAGTAAGAAAGAAGTTAAAAAGAAGTAAGATAAAAAGGAAGAAAGAAGTAAGAAAGGAATAAGAAATAAGAAAGAAGAAAGAAAGAAGTAAGAAAGAATTAAGAAAGAAAGAAGTAAGAAACAAGAAAGAAAGAAGTAAGAAAGAAGTAAGAAAGAAGTAAGAAAGAAGTAAGAAAGAAAGAAGTAAGAAAGAAGTAAGAAAGAAGAAAGAAAGAAGTAAGAAAGAAGAAAGAAAGAAGTAAGAAAGAAGTAAGAAAGAAGTAAGAAAGAAGTAAGAAAGAAGTAAGAAAGAAGTAAGACAGAAGTATGAAAGAAAGAAGAAAGAAGTAAGAAAGAAGTAAAAAAGAAATAAGAAAGAAAGAAGATAGAAAGAAGTAGGAAAGAAGTAAGAAAGAAGTAAGAAAGAAGTAAGAAAGAAGTATGAAAGAAGTAAGAAAGAAGAAAGAAGTAAGAAAGAAGAAAGAAAGAAGTAAGAAAGAAGTAAGACAGAAGTAAGAAAGAAAGAAGAAAGAAGTAAGAAAGAAGTAAAATAGAAATAAGAAAGAAAGAAGAAAGAAGAAAGAAAGAAGTAGGAAAGAAGTAAGAAAGAAGTAAGAAAGAAGTAAGAAAGAAGTATGAAAGAAGTAAGAAAGAAGAAAGAAAGAAGTAAGAAAGAAGTAAGAAAGAAGTAATAAAGAATTAAGAAGGAATGAATAAAGAAGTAAGAAAGAAGAAAGAACGAAGTAAGGAAAAAGTAAGAAAGAAGCAAGAAAGAAGTAAGAAAGAAAGTAGAAAGAAGTAAGAAAGAAGTAAGAAAGAAGTGTGAAAGAAGTAAGAAAGAAGAAAGAAAGAAGTAAGAAAGAAGTAAGAAAGAAGTAAGAAAGAAAGAAGTAAGAAAGAAGAAAGAAAGAAGTAAGAAAGAAGCAAGAAAGAAGTAAGAAAGAAGTAAGAAAGAAGTACGAAAGAAGTAAGAAAGAAGTAAGAAAGAAAGAAGAAAGAAGTAAGAAAGAAGTAAGAAAGAAGTAAGAAAGAAAGAAGAAAGAAGTAAGAAAGAAGTAAGAAAGAAGTAAGAAAGAACTAAGAAAGAAGTACGAAAGAAGTAAGAAAGAATTAAGAAAGAAAGAAGTAAGAAAGAAGTAAGAAAGAAGTAAGAAAGAAGTAAGACAGAAGTAAGAAAGAAAGAAGAAAGAAGTAAGAAAGAAGTAAAAAAGAAATAAGAAAGAAAGAAGAAAGAAAGAAGTAGGAAAGAAGTAAGAAAGAAGTAAGAAAGAAGTAAGAAAGAAGTATGAAAGAAGTAAGAAAGAAGAAAGAAAGAAGTAAGAAAGAAGTAAGAAAGAAGTAATAAAGAATTAAGAAGGAATGAAGAAAGAAGTAAGAAAGAAGAAAGAACGAAGTAAGAAAAAAGTAAGAAAGAAGCAAGAAAGAAGTAAGAAAGAAAGTAGAAAGAAGTAAGAAAGAAGTAAGAAAGAAGTGTGAAAGAAGTAAGAAAGAAGAAAGAAAGAAGTAAGAAAGAAGTAAGCAAGAAGTAAGAAAGAAGAAAGAAAGAAGTAAGAAAGAAGAAAGAAAGAAGTAAGAAAGAAGTAAGAAAGAAGTAAGAAAGAAGTAAGAAAGAAGTACGAAAGAAGTAAGAAAGAATTAAGAAAGAAAGAAGTAAGAAAGAAGTAAGAAAGAAAGAAGAAAGAAGTAAGAAAGAAGTAAGAAAGAAAGAAGTAAGAAAGAAGTAAGAAAGAAGAAAGAAAGAAGTAAGAAAGAAGTAAGAAAGAAGTAAGAAAGAAGTAAGAAAGAAGTTAAAAAGAAGTAAGATAAAAAGGAAGAAAGAAGTAAGAAAGGAATAAGAAATAAGAAAGAAGAAAGAAAGAAGTAAGAAAGAATTAAGAAAGAAAGAAGTAAGAAACAAGAAAGAAAGAAGTAAGAAAGAAGTAAGAAAGAAGTAAGAAAGAAGTAAGAAAGAAAGAAGTAAGAAAGAAGTAAGAAAGAAGAAAGAAAGAAGTAAGAAAGAAGAAAGAAAGAAGTAAGAAAGAAGTAAGAAAGAAGTAAGAAAGAAGTAAGAAAGAAGTAAGAAAGAAGTAAGACAGAAGTATGAAAGAAAGAAGAAAGAAGTAAGAAAGAAGTAAAAAAGAAATAAGAAAGAAAGAAGATAGAAAGAAGTAGGAAAGAAGTAAGAAAGAAGTAAGAAAGAAGTAAGAAAGAAGTATGAAAGAAGTAAGAAAGAAGAAAGAAAGAAGTAAGAAAGAAGTAAGAAAGAAGTAATAAAGAATTAAGAAGGAATGAAGAAAGAAGTAAGAAAGAAGAAAGAACGAAGTAAGAAAAAAGTAAGAAAGAAGCAAGAAAGAAGTAAGAAAGAAAGTAGAAAGAAGTAAGAAAGAAGTAAGAAAGAAGTGTGAAAGAAGTAAGAAAGAAGAAAGAAAGAAGTAAGAAAGAAGTAAGAAAGAAGTAAGAAAGAAGAAAGAAAGAAGTAAGAAAGAAGAAAGAAAGAAGTAAGAAAGAAGTAAGAAAGAAGTAAGAAAGAAGTAAGAAAGAAGTACGAAAGAAGTAAGAAAGAATTAAGAAAGAAAGAAGTAAGAAAGAAGTAAGAAAGAAAGAAGAAAGAAGTAAGAAATAAGTAAGAAAGAAAGAAGTAAGAAAGAAGTAAGAAAGAAGAAAGAAAGAAGTAAGAAAGAAGTAAGAAAGAAGTAAGAAAGAAGTAAGAAAGAAGTTAAAAAGAAGTAAGATAAAAAGGAAGAAAGAAGTAAGAAAGGAATAAGAAATAAGAAAGAAGTAAGAAAGAAGTAAGAAAGAAGTAAGAAAGAAAGAAGTAAGAAACAAGAAAGAAAGAAGTAAGAAAGAAGTAAGAAAGAAGTAAGAAAGAAGTAAGAAAGAAAGAAGTAAGAAAGAAGTAAGAAAGAAGTAAGAAAGAAGTAAGAAAGAAGTAAGAAAGAAGTAAGAAAGAAGTAAGAAAGAAAGAAGTAAGAAGTAAGAAAGAAGTAAGAAAGAAGTATGAAAGAAGTAAGAAAGAAGAAAGAAAGAAGTAAGAAAGAAGTAAGAAAGAAGTAAGAAAGAAGTAAGAAAGAAGTAAGAAAGAAGTAAGAAAGAAAGAAGAAAGAAGTAAGAAAGAAGTAAGAAAGAAGTAAGAAAGAAGTAAGAAAGAAGAAAGAAAGAAGTAAGAAATAAGAAAGAAAGAAGTAAGAAAGAAGTAAGAAAGAAGTAAGAAAGAAGTAAGAAAGAAGTAAGAAAGAAGTAAGAAAGAAAGTAGAAAGAAGTAACATAGAAGTAATAAAGAAGTATGAAAGAAGTAAGAAAGAAGAAAGAAAGAAGTAAGAAAGAAGTAAGAAACAAGTAAGAAAGAAGTAAGAAAGAAAGAAGAAAGAAGAAAGAAAGAAGTAAGAAAGAAGTAAGAAAGAAGTAAGAAAGAAGTAAGAAGGAATGAAGAAAGTAGTAAGAAAGAAGTAAGAAAGAAGTAAGAAAGATGTAAGAAAGAAAGAAGAGAGAAGTAAGAAAGAAGTAAGAAAGAAGTAAGAAAGAAGTAAGAAAGAAGAAAGAAAGAAGTAAGAAAGACGAAAGAAAGAAGTAAGAAAGAAGTAAGAAAGAAGTAAGAAAGAAGTAAGAAATAAGTACGAAAGAAGTAAGAAAGAAAGAAGTAAGAAAGAAGTAAGAAAGAAAGAAGAAAGAAGTAAGAAAGAAGTAAGAAAGAAGTAAGAAAGAAAGAAGAAAGAAGTAAGAAAGAAGTAAGAAAGAAGTAAGAAAGAAGTAGTAAGAAATGAAGAAAGAAGTAAGAAAGAAGAAAGAAGGAAGTAAGAAAGAAGTAAGAAAGAAGTAATAAAGAAGTAATAAAGAAGTAAGAAAGAAGTAAGAAAGAAAGAAGAAAGAAGTAAGAAAGAAGTAAGAAAGAAGAAAGAAAGTAGTAAGAGAGAAGAAGAAAGAAGTAAGAAAGAAGTAAGAAAGAAGTAAGAAAGAAGTAAGAAAGAAAGAAGAAAGAAGTAAGAAAGAAGTAAGAAAGAAGTAAGAAAGAATTACGAAAGAAGTAAGAAAGAAGAAAGAAAGAAGTAAGAAAGAAGTAAGAAAGAAGTAAGAAAGAAGTAAGAAAGAAGTACGAAAGAAGTAAGAAAGAATTAAGAAAGAAAGAAGAAAGAAGAAAGAAGAAAAAAGAAGTTAGAACGAAGTAAGAAAGAAGTAAGAAAGAAGTAAGAAAGAAGTAAGAAAGAAAGAAGAAAGAAGTAAGAAAGAAGTAAGAAAGAAGTAAGAAAGAAGTTAGAACGAAGTAAGAAAGAAGAAAGAAAGAAATAAGAAAGAAGTAAGAAAGAAGTAAGAAAGAAGTAAAAAAGACGTATGAAAGAAGTAAGAAAGAAGAAAGAAAGAAGTAAGAAAGAAGTAAGAAAGAAGTAAGAAAGAAATAAGAAAGAAAGAAGAAAGAAGTAAGAAAGAAGTAAGAAAGAAGTAAGAAAGAAAGAAGAAAGAAGTAAGAAGGAAGTAAGAAGTAAGAAAGAAGTAAGAAGGAATGAAGAAAGAAGTAAGAAAGAAGAAAGAAAGAAGAAAGAAAGAAAGAAGAAAGAAGTAAGAAAGAAGTAAGAGAGAAGTAAGAAAGAAGTAAGAAAGAAGAAAGAAAGAAAGAAGAAAGAAGTAAGAAAGAAGTAAGAAAGAAATAAGAAAGAAGTAAGAAAGAAGAAAGAAAGAAGTAAGAAAGAAGAAAGAAGTAAGAAAGAAGTAAGAAAGAAGTACGAAAGAAGTAAGAAAGAATTAAGAAAGAAAGAAGTAAGAAAGAAAAAAGAAAGAAGTAAGAAAGAAGTAAGAAAGAAGTAAGAAAGAAAGAAGAAAGAAGTAAGAAAGAAGTAAGAAAGAAGTAAGAAAGAAAGAAGAAAGAAGTAAGAAAGAAGTAAGAAAGAAGTAAGAAAGAAGTAAGAAAGAAAGAAGAAAGAAGTAAGAAAGAATTAAGAAAGAAGTATGAAAGAAGTAAAGAAGTAAGAAAGAAGTAAGAAAGAAGTAAGAAAGAAGTAAGAAGGAATGAAGAAAGAAGTAAGAAAGAAGTAAGAAAGAAGTAAGAAAGAAGTAAGAAAGAAGTAAGAAAGAAGTAAGAAAGATAGAAGTAAGAAAGAAGTAAGATAGAAGAAAGAAAGAAGTAAGAAAGAAGTAAGAAAGAAGTAAGAAAGAAGTAAGAAAGAAGTTAAAAAGAAGTAAGATAAAAGGGAAGAAAGAAGTAAGAAAGGAATAAGAAATAAGAAAGAAGTAAGAAAGAAGTAAGAAAGAAGTAAGAAAGAAAGAAGTAAGAAAGAAGAAAGAAAGAAGTAAGAAAGAAGTAAGAAAGAAGTAAGAAAGAAGTAAGAAAGAAAGAAGTAAGAAAGAAGTAAGAAAGAAGTAAGAAAGAAGTAAGAAAGAAGTAAGAAAGAAGTAAGAAAGAAGTAAGAAAGAAATAAGTAAGAAGTAAGAAAGAAGTAAGAAAGAAGTATGAAAGAAGTAAGAAAGAAGAAAGAAAGAAGTAAGAAAGAAGTAAGAAAGAAGTAAGAAAGAAGTAAGAAAGAAGTAAGAAAGAAGTAAGAAAGAAAGAAGAAAGAAGTAAGAAAGAAGTAAGAAAGAAGTAAGAAAGAAGTAAGAAAGAAGAAAGAAAGAAGTAAGAAATAAGAAAGAAAGAAGTAAGAAAGAAGTAAGAAAGAAGTAAGAAAGAAGTAAGAAATAAGTAAGAAAGAAGTAAGAAAGAAGTTAGAAAGAAGTAAGAAAGAAGTAAGAAAGAAGTAAGAAAGAAGTAAGAAAGAAGTAAGAAAGAAGTAAGAAAGAAGTAAGAAATAAGTAAGAAAGAAGAAAAAAGAAGTTACAAAGAAGTAAGAAAGAAGTAAGAAAGAAGTAAGAAAGAAGTAAGAAAGAAAGAAAGAAGAAAGAAAGAAAGAAGAAAGAAGTAAGAGAGAAGTAA
This sequence comes from Columba livia, assembly GCF_036013475.1. NCBI lineage: Eukaryota > Metazoa > Chordata > Aves > Columbiformes > Columbidae > Columba > Columba livia. The sequence continues at coordinate 9,752 of NW_027043423.1, forward strand.
GAAAGAAGTAAGAAAGAAGTACGAAAGAAGTAAGAAAGAAGTAAGAAGGAAAGAAGAAAGAAGTAAGAAAGAAGTAAGAAAGAAGAAAGAAGTAAGAAAGAAGAAAGAAGTAAGAAAGAAGAAAGAAGAAAGAAAGAAGTAAGAAAGAAGTAAGAAAGAAGTAAGAAAGAAGTAAGAAAGAAAGAAGAAAGAAGTAAGAAAGAAGTAAGAAAGAAATAAGAAAGAAAGAAGAAATAAGAAAGAAAGAAGTAGGAAAGAAGTAAGAAAGAAGTAAGAAAGAAGTAATAAAGAATTAAGAAGGAATGAAGAAAGAAGTAAGAAAGAAGAAAGAACGAAGTAAGAAAGAAGTAAGAAAGAAGTAAGAAAGAAGTAAGAAAGAAGTAAGAAAGAAGTAAGAAAGTAAGAAGAAAGAAGTAAGAAAGAAGTAAGAAGGAATGAAGAAAGTAGTAAGAAAGAAGTAAGAAAGAAGTAAGAAAGAAGAAAGAAGTAAGAAAGAAGTAAGAAAGAAGAAAGAAAGATAAAGAAAGAAGTAAGAAAGAAGTAAAAAAGAAGTATGAAAGAAGTAAGAAAGAAGAAAGAAAGCAGTAAGAAAGAAGTAAGAAAGAAATAAGAAAGAAAGAAGAAAGAAGTAAGAAAGAAGAAAGAAAGAAGAAAGAAGTAAGAAAGAAGTAAGAAGGAATGAAGAAAGAAGTAAGAAAGAAGAAAGAAAGAAGAAAGAAAGAAGTAAGAAAGAAGTAAGAAAGAAGTAATAAAGAAGTAATAAAGAAGTAAGAAAGAAAGAAGAAAGAAGTAAGAAAGAAGTAAGAAAGAAGAAAGAAAGTAGTAAGAAAGAAGTTAGAAAGAAGTAAGAAAGAAGTAAGAAAGAAGTAAGAAAGAAAGAAGAAAGAAGCAAGAAAGAAGTAAGAAAGAAGTAAGAAAGAAGTAAGAAAGAAGAAAGAAAGAAGTAAAAAAGAAGTATGAAAGAAGTAAGAAAGAAGTAAGAAAGAAGTAAGAAAGAAAGAAGAAAGAAGTAAGAAAGAAGTAAGAAAGAAGAAAAAAGAAGTTAGAAAGAAGTAAGAAAGAAGTAAGAAAGAAGTAAGAAAGATGTAAGAAAGAAGTAAAAAAGAAGTATGAAAGAAGTATGAAAGAAGTAAGAAAGAAGAAAGAAAGTAGTAAGAAAGAAGTTAGAAAGAAGTAAGAAAGAAGTAAGAAAGAAGTAAGAAAGAAGTTAAGAAAGAAAGAAGAAAGAAGTAATAAAGAAGTAAGAAAGAAGGAAGAAAGAATTACGAAAGAAGTAAGAAAGAAGTAAGAAAGAAAGAAGTAAGAAAGAAGAAAGAAAGAAGTAAGAAAGAAGTAAGAAAGAAGTAAGAAGGAATGAAGAAAGAAGTAAGAAAGAAGTAAGAAAGAAGTAAGAAAGAAAGAAGAAAGAAGTAAGAAAGAAGTAAGAAAGAAGTAAGAAAGAAGTAAGAAAGAAGAAAGAAAGAAGTAAGAAATAAGAAAGAAAGAAGTAAGAAAGAAGTAAGAAAGAAGTAAGAAAGAAGTAAGAAATAAGTAAGAAAGAAGAAAAAAGAAGTTAGAAAGAAGTAAGAAAGAAGTAAGAAAGAAGTAAGAAAGAAGTAAGAAAGAAAGAAGAAAGAAGAAAGAAAGAAGTAAGAAAGAAATAAGAAAGAAAGAAGAAAGAAGAAAGAAAGAAGTAGGAAAGACGTAAGAAAGAAGTAAGAAAGAAGTAATAAAGAATTAAGAAGGAATGAAGAAAGAAGTAAGAAAGAAGAAAGAACGAAGTAAGAAAGAAGTAAGAAAGAAGTAAGAAAGAAGTAAGAAAGAAAGTAGAAAGAAGTAAGAAAGAAGTAAGAAAGAAGTAAGAAAGAAGTAAGAAGGAATGAAGAAAGTAGTAAGAAAGAAGTAAGAAAGAAGTAAGAAAGAAGAAAGAAGTAAGAAAGAAGTAAGAAAGAAGTAAGAAAGAAGTAAGAAAGAAGAAAGAAAGAAGTAAGAAAGAAGTAAAAAAGAAGTATGAAAGAAGTAAGAAAGAAGAAAGAAAGCAGTAAGCAAGAAGTAAGAAAGAATTAAGAAAGAAAGAAGTAAGAAAGAAGTAAGAAAGAAGTAAGAATGTAGAAAAAAGAAGTTACAAAGAAGTAAGAAAGAAGTAAGAAAGAAGTAAGAAAGAAGTAAGAAAGAAAGAAAGAAGAAAGAAAGAAAGAAGAAAGAAGTAAGAGAGAAGTAAGAAAGAAGTAAGAAAGAAGTACGAAAGAAGTAAGAAAGAAGTAAGAAGGAAAGAAGAAAGAAGTAAGAAAGAAGTAAGAAAGAAGAAAGAAGTAAGAAAGAAGAAAGAAGTAAGAAAGAAGAAAGAAGAAAGAAAGAAGTAAGAAAGAAGTAAGAAAGAAGTAATAAAGAAGTAAGAAGGAATGAAGAAAGAAGTAAGAAAGAAGAAAGAACGAAGTAAAGAAAGAAGTAAGAAAGAAGTAAGAAAGAAGTAAGAAAGAAGTAAGAAAGAAGTAAGAAAGAAGAAAGAAAGAAGTAAGAAAGAAGTAAGAAACAAGTAAGAAAGAAGTAAGAAAGAAAGAAGAAAGAAGAAAGAAAGAAGTAAGAAAGAAGTAAGAAAGAAGTAAGAAAGAAGTAAGAAGGAATGAAGAAAGTAGTAAGAAAGAAGTAAGAAAGAAGTAAGAAAGAAGTAAGAAAGAAAGAAGAAAGAAGTAAGAAAGAAGTAAGAAAGAAGTAAGAAAGAAGTAAGAAAGAAGAAAGAAAGAAGTAAGAAAGAAGAAAGAAAGAAGTAAGAAAGAAGTAAGAAAGAAGTAAGAAAGAAGTAAGAAATAAGTACGAAAGAAGTAAGAAAGAAAGAATTAAGAAAGAAGTAAGAAAGAAAGAAGAAAGAAGTAAGAAAGAAGTAAGAAAGAAGTAAGAAAGAAAGAAGAAAGAAGTAAGAAAGAAGTAAGAAAGAAGTAAGAAAGAAGTAGTAAGAAATGAAGAAAGAAGTAAGAAAGAAGAAAGAAAGAAGTAAGAAAGAAGTAAGAAAGAAGTAATAAAGAAGTAATAAAGAAGTAAGAAAGAAGTAAGAAAGAAAGAAGAAAGATGTAAGAAAGAAGTAAGAAAGAAGAAAGAAAGTAGTAAGAGAGAAGAAGAAAGAAGTAAGAAAGAAGTAAGAAAGAAGTAAGAAAGAAGTAAGAAAGAAAGAAGAAAGAAGTAAGAAAGAAGTAAGAAAGAAGTAAGAAAGAATTACGAAAGAAGTAAGAAAGAAGAAAGAAAGAAGTAAGAAAGAAGTAAGAAAGAAGTAAGAAAGAAGTAAGAAAGAAGTACGAAAGAAGTAAGAAAGAATTAAGAAAGAAAGAAGAAAGAAGAAAGAAGAAAAAAGAAGTTAGAACGAAGTAAGAAAAAAGTAAGAAAGAAGTAAGAAAGAAGTAAGAAAGAAAGAAGAAAGAAGTAAGAAAGAAGTAAGAAAGAAGTAAGAAAGAAGTAAGAAAGAAAGAAGAAAGAAGTAAGAAAGAAGTAAGAAAGAAGTAAGAAAGAAGTAAGAAAGAAGTAAAAAAGACGTATGAAAGAAGTAAGAAAGAAGAAAGAAAGAAGTAAGAAAGAAGTAAGAAAGAGGTAAGAAAGAAATAAGAAAGAAAGAAGAAAGAAGTAAGAAAGAAGTAAGAAAGAAGTAAGAAAGAAGTAAGAAAGAAAGAAGAAAGAAGTAAGAAGGAAGTAAGAAGTAAGAAAGAAGTAAGAAGGAATGAAGAAAGAAGTAAGAAAGAAGAAAGAAAGAAGAAAGAAAGAAAGAAGAAAGAAGTAAGAAAGAAGTAAGAGAGAAGTAAGAAAGAAGTAAGAAAGAAGAAAGAAAGAAAGAAGAAAGAAGTAAGAAAGAAGTAAGAAAGAAATAAGAAAGAAGTAAGAAAGAAGAAAGAAAGAAGTAAGAAAGAAGAAAGAAGTAAGAAAGAAGTAAGAAAGAAGTACGAAAGAAGTAAGAAATAATTAAGAAAGAAAGAAGTAAGGAAGAAAAAAGAAAGCAGTAAGAAAGAAGTAAGAAAGAAGTAAGAAAGAAAGAAGAAAGAAGTAAGAAAGAAGTAAGAAAGAAGTAAGAAAGAAAGAAGAAAGAAGTAAGAAAGAAGTAAGAAAGAAGTAAGAAAGAAGTAAGAAAGAAAGAAGAAAGAAGTAAGAAAGAATTAAGAAAGAAGTATGAAAGAAGTAAAGAAGTAAGAAAGAAGTAAGAAAGAAGTAAAAAGAAGTAAGAAGGAATGAAGAAAGAAGTAAGAAAGAAGTAAGAAAGAAAGAAGTAAGAAAGAAGTAAGATAGAAGAAAGAAAGAAGTAAGAAAGAAGTAAGAAAGAAGTAAGAAAGAAGTAAGAAAGAAGTTAAAAAGAAGTAAGATAAAAAGGAAGAAAAAGTAAGAAAGGAATAAGAAATAAGAAAGAAGTAAGAAAGAAGTAAGAAAGAAGTAAGAAAGAAAGAAGTAAGAAAGAAGAAAGAAAGAAGTAAGAAAGAAGTAAGAAAGAAGTAAGAAAGAAGTAAGAAAGAAAGAAGTAAGAAAGAAGTAAGAAAGAATTAAGAAAGAAGTAAGAAAGAAGTAAGAAAGAAGTAAGAAAGAAGTAAGAAAGAAAGAAGTAAGAAGTAAGAAAGAAGTAAGAAAGAAGTATGAAAGAAGTAAGAAAGAAGAAAGAAAGAAGTAAGAAAGAAGTAAGAAAGAAGTAAGAAAGAAGTAAGAAAGAAGTAAGAAAGAAGTAAGAAAGAAAGAAGAAAGAAGTAAGAAAGAAGTAAGAAAGAAGTAAGAAAGAAGTAAGAAAGAAGAAAGAAAGAAGTAAGAAATAAGAAAGAAAGAAGTAAGAAAGAAGTAAGAAAGAAGTAAGAAAGAAGTAAGAAATAAGTAAGAAAGAAGAAAAAAGAAGTTAGAAAGAAGTAAGAAAGAAGTAAGAAAGAAGTAAGAAAGAAGTAAGAAAGAAAGAAGAAAGAAGAAAGAAAGAAGTAAGAAAGAAATAAGAAAGAAAGAAGAAAGAAGAAAGAAAGAAGTAGGAAAGAAGTAAGAAAGAAGTAAGAAAGAAGTAATAAAGAATTAAGAAGGAATGAAGAAAGAAGTAAGAAAGAAGAAAGAACGAAGGAAGAAAGAAGTAAGAAAGAAGTAAGAAAGAAGTAAGAAAGAAAGTAGAAAGAAGTAAGAAAGAAGTAAGAAAGAAGTAAGAAAGAAGTAAGAAGGAATGAAGAAAGTAGTAAGAAAGAAGTAAGAAAGAAGTAAGAAAGAAGTAAGAAAGAAGTAAGAAAGAAGTAAAGAAGTAAGAAAGAAGTAAGAAAGAAGTAAGAAAGAAGTAAGAAGGAAGAAAGAAGTAAGAAAGAAGTAAGAAAGAAGTAAGAAAGAAGTAAGAAAGAAGTAAGAAAGAAGTAAGAAAGAAAGAAGTAAGAAAGAAGTAAGAAAGAAGTAAGAAAGAAAGTAGAAAGAAGTAACATAGAAGTAATAAAGAAGTATGAAAGAAGTAAGAAAGAAGAAAGAAAGAAGTAAGAAAGAAGTAAGAAACAAGTAAGAAAGAAGAAAGAAAGAAGAAAGAAGAAAGAAAGAAGTAAGAAAGAAGTAAGAAAGAAGTAAGAAAGAAGTAAGAAGGAATGAAGAAAGTAGTAAGAAAGAAGTAAGAAAGAAGTAAGAAAGAAGTAAGAAAGAAAGAAGAAAGAAGTAAGAAAGAAGTAAGAAAGAAGTAAGAAAGAAGTAAGAAAGAAGAAAGAAAGAAGTAAGAAAGAAGAAAGAAAGAAGTAAGAAAGAAGTAAGAAAGAAGTAAGAAAGAAGTAAGAAATAAGTACGAAAGAAGTAAGAAAGAAAGAAGTAATAAAGAAGTAAGAAAGAAAGAAGAAAGAAGTAAGAAAGAAGTAAGAAAGAAGAAAGAAAGTAGTAAGAAAGAAGTTAGAAAGAAGTAAGAAAGAAGTAAGAAAGAAGTAAGAAAGAAAGAAGAAAGAAGAAAGAAAGAAGTAAGAAAGAAATAAGAAAGAAAGAAGAAAGAAGAAATGAAGAAGTAGGAAAGAAGTAAGAAAGAAGTAAGAAAGAAGTAATAAAGAATTAAGAAGGAATGAAGAAAGAAGTAAGAAAGAAGAAAGAACGAAGTAAGAAAGAAGTAAGAAAGAAGTAAGAAAGAAGTAAGAAAGAAAGTAGAAAGAAGTAAGAAAGAAGTAAGAAAGAAGTAAGAAAGAAGTAAGAAGGAATGAAGAAAGTAGTAAGAAAGAAATAAGAAAGAAGTAAGAAAGAAGAAAGAAGTAAGAAAGAAGTAAGAAAGAAGTAAGAAAGAAGAAAGAAAGAAGTAAGAAAGAAAGAAGAAAGAAGTAAGAAAGAATTAAGAAAGAAGTATGAAAGAAGTAAAGAAGTAAGAAAGAAGTAAGAAAGAAGTAAGAAAGAAGTAAGAAGGAATGAAGAAAGAAGTAAGAAAGAAGTAAGAAAGAAGTAAGAAAGAAGTAAGAAAGAAGTAAGAAAGAAGTAAGAAAGAAAGAAGTTAGAAAGAAGTAAGATAGAAGAAAGAAAGAAGTAAGAAAGAAGTAAGAAAGAAGTAAGAAAGAAGTAAGAAAGAAGTTAAAAAGAAGTAAGATAAAAAGGAAGAAAGAAGTAAGAAAGGAATAAGAAATAAGAAAGAAGTAAGAAAGAAGTAAGAAAGAAGTAAGAAAGAAAGAAGTAAGAAAGAAGAAAGAAAGAAGTAAGAAAGAAGTAAGAAAGAAGTAAGAAAGAAGTAAGAAAGAAAGAAGTAAGAAAGAAGTAAGAAAGAAGTAAGAAAGAAGTAAGAAAGAAGTAAGAAAGAAGTAAGAAAGAAGTAAGAAAGAAAGAAGTAAGAAGTAAGAAAGAAGTAAGAAAGAAGTATGAAAGAAGTAAGAAAGAAGAAAGAAAGAAGTAAGAAAGAAGTAAGAAAGAAGTAAGAAAGAAGTAAGAAAGAAGTAAGAAAGAAGTAAGAAAGAAAGAAGAAAGAAGTAAGAAAGAAGTAAGAAAGAAGTAAGAAAGAAGTAAGAAAGAAGAAAGAAAGAAGTAAGAAATAAGAAAGAAAGAAGTAAGAAAGAAGTAAGAAAGAAGTAAGAAAGAAGTAAGAAAGAAGTAAGAAAGAAGTAAGAAAGAAGTACGAAAGAAGTAAGAAAGAATTAAGAAAGAAAGAAGTAAGAAAGAAGTAAGAAAGAAAGAAGAAAGAAGTAAGAAAGAAGTAAGAAAGAAGTAAGAAAGAAAGAAGAAAGAAGTAAGAAAGAAGTAAGAAAGAAGTACGAAAGAAGTAAGAAAGAATTACGAAAGAAAGAAGTAAGAAAGAAGTAAGAAAGAAGTAAGAAAGAAGTAAGAAAGAAAGAAGAAAGAAGTAAGAAAGAAGTAAGAAAGAAGTAAGTAAGAAAGAAGAAAGAAGTTAGAAAGAAGTAAGAAAGAAGTAAGAAAGAAGTAAGAAAGAAGTAAGAAAGAAAGTAGAAAGAAGTAACATAGAAGTAATAAAGAAGTATGAAAGAAGTAAGAAAGAAGAAAGAAAGAAGTAAGAAAGAAGTAAGAAACAAGTAAGAAAGAAGTAAGAAAGAAAGAAGAAAGAAGAAAGAAAGAAGTAAGAAAGAAGTAAGAAAGAAGTAAGAAAGAAGTAAGAAGGAATGAAGAAAGTAGTAAGAAAGAAGTAAGAAAGAAGTAAGAAAGAAGTAAGAAAGAAAGAAGAAAGAAGTAAGAAAGAAGTAAGAAAGAAGTAAGAAAGAAGTAAGAAAGAAGAAAGAAAGAAGTAAGAAAGAAGAAAGAAAGAAGTAAGAAAGAAGTAAGAAAGAAGTAAGAAAGAAGTAAGAAATAAGTACGAAAGAAGTAAGAAAGAAAGAATTAAGAAAGAAGTAAGAAAGAAAGAAGAAAGAAGTAAGAAAGAAGTAAGAAAGAAGTAAGAAAGAAAGAAGAAAGAAGTAAGAAAGAAGTAAGAAAGAAGAAAGAAAGAAGTAAGAAAGAAGTAAGAAAGAAGTAATAAAGAAGTAATAAAGAAGTAAGAAAGAAGTAAGAAAGAAAGAAGAAAGATGTAAGAAAGAAGTAAGAAAGAAGAAAGAAAGTAGTAAGAGAGAAGAAGAAAGAAGTAAGAAAGAAGTAAGAAAGAAGTAAGAAAGAAGTAAGAAAGAAAGAAGAAAGAAGTAAGAAAGAAGTAAGAAAGAAGTAAGAAAGAATTACGAAAGAAGTAAGAAAGAAGAAAGAAAGAAGTAAGAAAGAAGTAAGAAAGAAGTAAGAAAGAAGTAAGAAAGAAGTACGAAAGAAGTAAGAAAGAATTAAGAAAGAAAGAAGAAAGAAGAAAGAAGAAAAAAGAAGTTAGAACGAAGTAAGAAAGAAGTAAGAAAGAAGTAAGAAAGAAGTAAGAAAGAAAGAAGAAAGAAGTAAGAAAGAAGTAAGAAAGAAGTAAGAAAGAAGTAAGAAAGAAAGAAGAAAGAAGTAAGAAAGAAGTAAGAAAGAAGTAAGAAAGAAGTAAGAAAGAAGTAAAAAAGACGTATGAAAGAAGTAAGAAAGAAGAAAGAAAGAAGTAAGAAAGAAGTAAGAAAGAGGTAAGAAAGAAATAAGAAAGAAAGAAGAAAGAAGTAAGAAAGAAGTAAGAAAGAAGTAAGAAAGAAGTAAGAAAGAAAGAAGAAAGAAGTAAGAAGGAAGTAAGAAGTAAGAAAGAAGTAAGAAGGAATGAAGAAAGAAGTAAGAAAGAAGAAAGAAAGAAGAAAGAAAGAAAGAAGAAAGAAGTAAGAAAGAAGTAAGAGAGAAGTAAGAAAGAAGTAAGAAAGAAGAAAGAAAGAAAGAAGAAAGAAGTAAGAAAGAAGTAAGAAAGAAATAAGAAAGAAGTAAGAAAGAAGAAAGAAAGAAGTAAGAAAGAAGAAAGAAGTAAGAAAGAAGTAAGAAAGAAGTACGAAAGAAGTAAGAAATAATTAAGAAAGAAAGAAGTAAGGAAGAAAAAAGAAAGAAGTAAGAAAGAAGTAAGAAAGAAGTAAGAAAGAAAGAAGAAAGAAGTAAGAAAGAAGTAAGAAAGAAGTAAGAAAGAAAGAAGAAAGAAGTAAGAAAGAAGTAAGAAAGAAGTAAGAAAGAAGTAAGAAAGAAAGAAGAAAGAAGTAAGAAAGAATTAAGAAAGAAGTATGAAAGAAGTAAAGAAGTAAGAAAGAAGTAAGAAAGAAGTAAAAAGAAGTAAGAAGGAATGAAGAAAGAAGTAAGAAAGAAGTAAGAAAGAAAGAAGTAAGAAAGAAGTAAGATAGAAGAAAGAAAGAAGTAAGAAAGAAGTAAGAAAGAAGTAAGAAAGAAGTAAGAAAGAAGTTAAAAAGAAGTAAGATAAAAAGGAAGAAAAAGTAAGAAAGGAATAAGAAATAAGAAAGAAGTAAGAAAGAAGTAAGAAAGAAGTAAGAAAGAAAGAAGTAAGAAAGAAGAAAGAAAGAAGTAAGAAAGAAGTAAGAAAGAAGTAAGAAAGAAGTAAGAAAGAAAGAAGTAAGAAAGAAGTAAGAAAGAATTAAGAAAGAAGTAAGAAAGAAGTAAGAAAGAAGTAAGAAAGAAGTAAGAAAGAAAGAAGTAAGAAGTAAGAAAGAAGTAAGAAAGAAGTATGAAAGAAGTAAGAAAGAAGAAAGAAAGAAGTAAGAAAGAAGTAAGAAAGAAGTAAGAAAGAAGTAAGAAAGAAGTAAGAAAGAAGTAAGAAAGAAAGAAGAAAGAAGTAAGAAAGAAGTAAGAAAGAAGTAAGAAAGAAGTAAGAAAGAAGAAAGAAAGAAGTAAGAAATAAGAAAGAAAGAAGTAAGAAAGAAGTAAGAAAGAAGTAAGAAAGAAGTAAGAAATAAGTAAGAAAGAAGAAAAAAGAAGTTAGAAAGAAGTAAGAAAGAAGTAAGAAAGAAGTAAGAAAGAAGTAAGAAAGAAAGAAGAAAGAAGAAAGAAAGAAGTAAGAAAGAAATAAGAAAGAAAGAAGAAAGAAGAAAGAAAGAAGTAGGAAAGAAGTAAGAAAGAAGTAAGAAAGAAGTAATAAAGAATTAAGAAGGAATGAAGAAAGAAGTAAGAAAGAAGAAAGAACGAAGGAAGAAAGAAGTAAGAAAGAAGTAAGAAAGAAGTAACAAAGAAAGTAGAAAGAAGTAAGAAAGAAGTAAGAAAGAAGTAAGAAAGAAGTAAGAAGGAATGAAGAAAGTAGTAAGAAAGAAGTAAGAAAGAAGTAAGAAAGAAGTAAGAAAGAAGTAAGAAAGAAGTAAAGAAGTAAGAAAGAAGTAAGAAAGAAGTAAGAAAGAAGTAAGAAGGAAGAAAGAAGTAAGAAAGAAGTAAGAAAGAAGTAAGAAAGAAGTAAGAAAGAAGTAAGAAAGAAGTAAGAAAGAAAGAAGTAAGAAAGAAGTAAGAAAGAAGTAAGAAAGAAAGTAGAAAGAAGTAACATAGAAGTAATAAAGAAGTATGAAAGAAGTAAGAAAGAAGAAAGAAAGAAGTAAGAAAGAAGTAAGAAACAAGTAAGAAAGAAGAAAGAAAGAAGAAAGAAGAAAGAAAGAAGTAAGAAAGAAGTAAGAAAGAAGTAAGAAAGAAGTAAGAAGGAATGAAGAAAGTAGTAAGAAAGAAGTAAGAAAGAAGTAAGAAAGAAGTAAGAAAGAAAGAAGAAAGAAGTAAGAAAGAAGTAAGAAAGAAGTAAGAAAGAAGTAAGAAAGAAGAAAGAAAGAAGTAAGAAAGAAGAAAGAAAGAAGTAAGAAAGAAGTAAGAAAGAAGTAAGAAAGAAGTAAGAAATAAGTACGAAAGAAGTAAGAAAGAAAGAAGTAAGAAAGAAGTAAGAAAGAAAGAAGAAAGAAGTAAGAAAGAAGTAAGAAAGAAGTAAGAAAGAAAGAAGAAAGAAGTAAGAAAGAAGTAAGAAAGAAGTAAGAAAGAAGTAGTAAGAAATGAAGAAAGAAGTAAGAAAGAAGAAAGAAAGAAGTAAGAAAGAAGTAAGAAAGAAGTAATAAAGAAGTAATAAAGAAGTAAGAAAGAAGTAAGAAAGAAAGAAGAAAGATGTAAGAAAGAAGTAAGAAAGAAGTAAGAAAGAAGTAAGAAAGAAGTAAGAAAGAAAGAAGAAAGAAGTAAGAAAGAATTAAGAAAGAAGTATGAAAGAAGTAAAGAAGTAAGAAAGAAGTAAGAAAGAGGTAAGAAAGAAGTAAGAAGGAATGAAGAAAGAAGTAAGAAAGAAGTAAGAAAGAAGTAAGAAAGAAGTAAGAAAGAAGTAAGAAAGAAGTAAGAAAGAAAGAAGTAAGAAAGAAGTAAGATAGAAGAAAGAAAGAAGTAAGAAAGAAGTAAGAAAGAAGTAAGAAAGAAGTAAGAAAGAAGTTAAAAAGAAGTAAGATAAAAAGGAAGAAAGAAGTAAGAAAGGAATAAGAAATAAGAAAGAAGTAAGAAAGAAGTAAGAAAGAAGTAAGAAAGAAAGAAGTAAGAAAGAAGAAAGAAAGAAGTAAGAAAGAAGTAAGAAAGAAGTAAGAAAGAAGTAAGAAAGAAAGAAGTAAGAAAGAAGTAAGAAAGAAGTAAGAAAGAAGTAAGAAAGAAGTAAGAAAGAAGTAAGAAAGAAGTAAGAAAGAAAGAAGTAAGAAGTAAGAAAGAAGTAAGAAAGAAGTATGAAAGAAGTAAGAAAGAAGAAAGAAAGAAGTAAGAAAGAAGTAAGAAAGAAGTAAGAAAGAAGTAAGAAAGAAGTAAGAAAGAAGTAAGAAAGAAAGAAGAAAGAAGTAAGAAAGAAGTAAGAAAGAAGTAAGAAAGAAGAAAGAAAGAAGTAAGAAATAAGAAAGAAAGAAGTAAGAAAGAAGTAAGAAAGAAGTAAGAAAGAAGTAAGAAAGAAGTACGAAAGAAGAAAGAAAGAAGTAAGAAAGAAGTAAGAAGGAATGAAGAAAGTAGTAAGAAAGAAGTAAGAAAGAAGTAAGAAAGAAGAAAGAAGTAAGAAAGAAGTAAGAAAGAAGAAAGAAAGATAAAGAAAGAAGTAAGAAAGAAGTAAAAAAGAAGTATGAAAGAAGTAAGAAAGAAGAAAGAAAGCAGTAAGAAAGAAGTAAGAAAGAAGTAAGAAAGAAGTAATAAAGAAGTAATAAAGAAGTAAGAAAGAAAGAAGAAAGAAGTAAGAAAGAAGTAAGAAAGAAGAAAGAAAGTAGTAAGAAAGAAGTTAGAAAGAAGTAAGAAAGAAGTAAGAAAGAAGTAAGAAAGAAAGAAGAAAGAAGAAAGAAAGAAGTAAGAAAGAAATAAGAAAGAAAGAAGAAAGAAGAAAGAAAGAAGTAGGAAAGAAGTAAGAAAGAAGTAAGAAAGAAGTAATAAAGAATTAAGAAGGAATGAAGAAAGAAGTAAGAAAGAAGAAAGAACGAAGTAAGAAAGAAGTAAGAAAGAAGTAAGAAAGAAGTAAGAAAGAAAGTAGAAAGAAGTAAGAAAGAAGTAAGAAAGAAGTAAGAAAGAAGTAAGAAGGAATGAAGAAAGTAGTAAGAAAGAAGTCAGAAAGAAGTAAGAAGGAAAGAAGAAAGAAGTAAGAAAGAAGTAAGAAAGAAGAAAGAAGTAAGAAAGAAGAAAGAAGTAAGAAAGAAGAAAGAAGAAAGAAGTAAGAAAGAAGTAAGAAAGAAGTAAGAAAGAAGTAAGAAAGAAAGAAGAAAGAAGTAAGAAAGAAGTAAGAAAGAAATAAGAAAGAAAGAAGAAATAAGAAAGAAAGAAGTAGGAAAGAAGTAAGAAAGAAGTAAGAAAGAAGTAATAAAGAATTAAGAAGGAATGAAGAAAGAAGTAAGAAAGAAGTAAGAAAGAAGTAAGAAAGAAGTAAGAAAGAAGTAAGAAAGTAAGAAGAAAGAAAGAAGAAAGAAGAAAGAAAGAAGTAAGAAAGAAGAAAGAAAGTAGTAAGAAAGAAGTTAGAAAGAAGTAAGAAAGAAGTAAGAAAGAAGTAAGAAAGAAAGAAGAAAGAAGAAAGAAAGAAGTAAGAAAGAAAGAAGAAAGAAGTAAGAAAGAATTAAGAAAGAAGTATGAAAGAAGTAAAGAAGTAAGAAAGAAGTAAGAAAGAGGTAAGAAAGAAGTAAGAAGGAATGAAGAAAGAAGTAAGAAAGAAGTAAGAAAGAAGTAAGAAAGAAGTAAGAAAGAAGTAAGAAAGAAGTAAGAAAGAAAGAAGTAAGAAAGAAGTAAGATAGAAGAAAGAAAGAAGTAAGAAAGAAGTAAGAAAGAAGTAAGAAAGAAGTAAGAAAGAAGTTAAAAAGAAGTAAGATAAAAAGGAAGAAAGAAGTAAGAAAGGAATAAGAAATAAGAAAGAAGTAAGAAAGAAGTAAGAAAGAAGTAAGAAAGAAAGAAGTAAGAAAGAAGTAAGAAAGAAGTTAAAAAGAAGTAAGATAAAAAGGAAGAAAGAAGTAAGAAAGGAATAAGAAATAAGAAAGAAGTAAGAAAGAAGTAAGAAAGAAGTAAGAAAGTAAGAAGAAAGAAGTAAGAAAGAAGTAAGAAGGAATGAAGAAAGTAGTAAGAAAGAAGTAAGAAAGAAGTAAGAAAGAAGAAAGAAGTAAGAAAGAAGTAAGAAAGAAGAAAGAAAGATAAAGAAAGAAGTAAGAAAGAAGTAAAAAAGAAGTATGAAAGAAGTAAGAAAGAAGAAAGAAAGCAGTAAGAAAGAAGTAAGAAAGAAGTAAGAAAGAAGTAATAAAGAAGTAATAAAGAAGTAAGAAAGAAAGAAGAAAGAAGTAAGAAAGAAGTAAGAAAGAAGAAAGAAAGTAGTAAGAAAGAAGTTAGAAAGAAGTAAGAAAGAAGTAAGAAAGAAGTAAGAAAGAAAGAAGAAAGAAGAAAGAAAGAAGTAAGAAAGAAATAAGAAAGAAAGAAGAAAGAAGAAAGAAAGAAGTAGGAAAGAAGTAAGAAAGAAGTAAGAAAGAAGTAATAAAGAATTAAGAAGGAATGAAGAAAGAAGTAAGAAAGAAGAAAGAACGAAGTAAGAAAGAAGTAAGAAAGAAGTAAGAAAGAAGTAAGAAAGAAAGTAGAAAGAAGTAAGAAAGAAGTAAGAAAGAAGTAAGAAAGAAGTAAGAAGGAATGAAGAAAGTAGTAAGAAAGAAGTAAGAAAGAAGTAAGAAAGAAGAAAGAAGTAAGAAAGAAGTAAGAAAGAAGTAAGAAAGAAGAAAGAAAGAAGTAAGAAAGAAAGAAGAAAGAAGTAAGAAAGAATTAAGAAAGAAGTATGAAAGAAGTAAAGAAGTAAGAAAGAAGTAAGAAAGAAGTAAGAAAGAAGTAAGAAGGAATGAAGAAAGAAGTAAGAAAGAAGTAAGAAAGAAGTAAGAAAGAAGTAAGAAAGAAGTAAGAAAGAAGTAAGAAAGAAAGAAGTTAGAAAGAAGTAAGATAGAAGAAAGAAAGAAGTAAGAAAGAAGTAAGAAAGAAGTAAGAAAGAAGTAAGAAAGAAGTTAAAAAGAAGTAAGATAAAAAGGAAGAAAGAAGTAAGAAAGGAATAAGAAATAAGAAAGAAGTAAGAAAGAAGTAAGAAAGAAGTAAGAAAGAAAGAAGTAAGAAAGAAGAAAGAAAGAAGTAAGAAAGAAGTAAGAAAGAAGTAAGAAAGAAGTAAGAAAGAAAGAAGTAAGAAAGAAGTAAGAAAGAAGTAAGAAAGAAGTAAGAAAGAAGTAAGAAAGAAGTAAGAAAGAAGTAAGAAAGAAAGAAGTAAGAAGTAAGAAAGAAGTAAGAAAGAAGTATGAAAGAAGTAAGAAAGAAGAAAGAAAGAAGTAAGAAAGAAGTAAGAAAGAAGTAAGAAAGAAGTAAGAAAGAAGTAAGAAAGAAGTAAGAAAGAAAGAAGAAAGAAGTAAGAAAGAAGTAAGAAAGAAGTAAGAAAGAAGTAAGAAAGAAGAAAGAAAGAAGTAAGAAATAAGAAAGAAAGAAGTAAGAAAGAAGTAAGAAAGAAGTAAGAAAGAAGTAAGAAAGAAGTAAGAAAGAAGTAAGAAAGAAGTACGAAAGAAGTAAGAAAGAATTAAGAAAGAAAGAAGTAAGAAAGAAGTAAGAAAGAAAGAAGAAAGAAGTAAGAAAGAAGTAAGAAAGAAGTAAGAAAGAAAGAAGAAAGAAGTAAGAAAGAAGTAAGAAAGAAGTACGAAAGAAGTAAGAAAGAATTACGAAAGAAAGAAGTAAGAAAGAAGTAAGAAAGAAGTAAGAAAGAAGTAAGAAAGAAAGAAGAAAGAAGTAAGAAAGAAGTAAGAAAGAAGTAAGAAAGAAAGAAGAAAGAAGTTAGAAAGAAGTAAGAAAGAAGTAAGAAAGAAGTAAGAAAGAAGTAAGAAAGAAAGTAGAAAGAAGTAACATAGAAGTAATAAAGAAGTATGAAAGAAGTAAGAAAGAAGAAAGAAAGAAGTAAGAAAGAAGTAAGAAACAAGTAAGAAAGAAGTAAGAAAGAAAGAAGAAAGAAGAAAGAAAGAAGTAAGAAAGAAGTAAGAAAGAAGTAAGAAAGAAGTAAGAAGGAATGAAGAAAGTAGTAAGAAAGAAGTAAGAAAGAAGTAAGAAAGAAGTAAGAAAGAAAGAAGAAAGAAGTAAGAAAGAAGTAAGAAAGAAGTAAGAAAGAAGTAAGAAAGAAGAAAGAAAGAAGTAAGAAAGAAGAAAGAAAGAAGTAAGAAAGAAGTAAGAAAGAAGTAAGAAAGAAGTAAGAAATAAGTACGAAAGAAGTAAGAAAGAAAGAAGTAAGAAAGAAGTAAGAAAGAAAGAAGAAAGAAGTAAGAAAGAAGTAAGAAAGAAGTAAGAAAGAAAGAAGAAAGAAGTAAGAAAGAAGTAAGAAAGAAGTAAGAAAGAAGTAGTAAGAAATGAAGAAAGAAGTAAGAAAGAAGAAAGAAAGAAGTAAGAAAGAAGTAAGAAAGAAGTAATAAAGAAGTAATAAAGAAGTAAGAAAGAAGTAAGAAAGAAAGAAGAAAGATGTAAGAAAGAAGTAAGAAAGAAGAAAGAAAGTAGTAAGAGAGAAGAAGAAAGAAGTAAGAAAGAAGTAAGAAAGAAGTAAGAAAGAAGTAAGAAAGAAAGAAGAAAGAAGTAAGAAAGAAGTAAGAAAGAAGTAAGAAAGAATTACGAAAGAAGTAAGAAAGAAGAAAGAAAGAAGTAAGAAAGAAGTAAGAAAGAAGTAAGAAAGAAGTAAGAAAGAAGTACGAAAGAAGTAAGAAAGAATTAAGAAAGAAAGAAGAAAGAAGAAAGAAGAAAAAAGAAGTTAGAACGAAGTAAGAAAGAAGTAAGAAAGAAGTAAGAAAGAAGTAAGAAAGAAGTAAGAAAGAAGTTAGAACGAAGTAAGAAAGAAGAAAGAAAGAAATAAGAAAGAAGTAAGAAAGAAGTAAGAAAGAAGTAAAAAAGACGTATGAAAGAAGTAAGAAAGAAGAAAGAAAGAAGTAAGAAGAAGTAAGAAAGAGGTAAGAAAGAAATAAGAAAGAAAGAAGAAAGAAGTAAGAAAGAAGTAAGAAAGAAGTAAGAAAGAAGTAAGAAAGAAAGAAGAAAGAAGTAAGAAGGAAGTAAGAAGTAAGAAAGAAGTAAGAAGGAATGAAGAAAGAAGTGAGAAAGAAGAAAGAAAGAAGAAAGAAAGAAAGAAGAAAGAAGTAAGAAAGAAGTAAGAGAGAAGTAAGAAAGAAGTAAGAAAGAAGAAAGAAAGAAAGAAGAAAGAAGTAAGAAAGAAGTAAGAAAGAAATAAGAAAGAAGTAAGAAAGAAGAAAGAAAGAAGTAAGAAAGAAGAAAGAAGTAAGAAAGAAGTAAGAAAGAAGTACGAAAGAAGTAAGAAAGAATTAAGAAAGAAAGAAGTAAGAAAGAAAAAAGAAAGAAGTAAGAAAGAAGTAAGAAAGAAGTAAGAAAGAAAGAAGAAAGAAGTAAGAAAGAAGTAAGAAAGAAGTAAGAAAGAAAGAAGAAAGAAGTAAGAAAGAAGTAAGAAAGAAGTAAGAAAGAAGTAAGAAAGAAAGAAGAAAGAAGTAAGAAAGAATTAAGAAAGAAGTATGAAAGAAGTAAAGAAGTAAGAAAGAAGTAAGAAAGAAGTAAGAAAGAAGTAAGAAGGAATGAAGAAAGAAGTAAGAAAGAAGTAAGAAAGAAAGAAGTAAGAAAGAAGTAAGATAGAAGAAAGAAAGAAGTAAGAAAGAAGTAAGAAAGAAGTAAGAAAGAAGTAAGAAAGAAGTTAAAAAGAAGTAAGATAAAAAGGAAGAAAAAGTAAGAAAGGAATAAGAAATAAGAAAGAAGTAAGAAAGAAGTAAGAAAGAAGTAAGAAAGAAAGAAGTAAGAAAGAAGAAAGAAAGAAGTAAGAAAGAAGTAAGAAAGAAGTAAGAAAGAAGTAAGAAAGAAAGAAGTAAGAAAGAAGTAAGAAAGAATTAAGAAAGAATTAAGAAAGAAGTAAGAAAGAAGTAAGAAAGAAGTAAGAAAGAAAGAAGTAAGAAGTAAGAAAGAAGTAAGAAAGAAGTATGAAAGAAGTAAGAAAGAAGAAAGAAAGAAGTAAGAAAGAAGTAAGAAAGAAGTAAGAAAGAAGTAAGAAAGAAGTAAGAAAGAAGTAAGAAAGAAAGAAGAAAGAAGTAAGAAAGAAGTAAGAAAGAAGTAAGAAAGAAGTAAGAAAGAAGAAAGAAAGAAGTAAGAAATAAGAAAGAAAGAAGTAAGAAAGAAGTAAGAAAGAAGTAAGAAAGAAGTAAGAAAGAAGTAAGAAATAAGTAAGAAAGAAGAAAAAAGAAGTTAGAAAGAAGTAAGAAAGAAGTAAGAAAGAAGTAAGAAAGAAGTAAGAAAGAAAGAAGAAAGAAGAAAGAAAGAAGTAAGAAAGAAATAAGAAAGAAAGAAGAAAGAAGAAAGAAAGAAGTAGGAAAGAAGTAAGAAAGAAGTAAGAAAGAAGTAATAAAGAATTAAGAAGGAATGAAGAAAGAAGTAAGAAAGAAGAAAGAACGAAGGAAGAAAGAAGTAAGAAAGAAGTAAGAAAGAAGTAAGAAAGAAAGTAGAAAGAAGTAAGAAAGAAGTAAGAAAGAAGTAAGAAAGAAGTAAGAAGGAATGAAGAAAGTAGTAAGAAAGAAGTAAGAAAGAAGTAAGAAAGAAGTAAGAAAGAAGTATGAAAGAAGTAAAGAAGTAAGAAAGAAGTAAGAAAGAAGTAAGAAAGAAGTAAGAAGGAATGAAGAAAGAAGTAAGAAAGAAGTAAGAAAGAAGTAAGAAAGAAGTAAGAAAGAAGTAAGAAAGAAGTAAGAAAGAAAGAAGTAAGAAAGAAGTAAGAAAGAAGTAAGAAAGAAAGTAGAAAGAAGTAACATAGAAGTAATAAAGAAGTATGAAAGAAGTAAGAAAGAAGAAAGAAAGAAGTAAGAAAGAAGTAAGAAACAAGTAAGAAAGAAGAAAGAAAGAATAAAGAAGAAAGAAAGAAGTAAGAAAGAAGTAAGAAAGAAGTAAGAAAGAAGTAAGAAGGAATGAAGAAAGTAGAAAGAAAGAAGTAAGAAAGAAGTAAGAAAGAAGTAAGAAAGAAAGAAGAAAGAAGTAAGAAAGAAGTAAGAAAGAAGTAAGAAAGAAGTAAGAAAGAAGAAAGAAAGAAGTAAGAAAGAAGAAAGAAAGAAGTAAGAAAGAAGTAAGAAAGAAGTAAGAAAGAAGTAAGAAATAAGTACGAAAGAAGTAAGAAAGAAAGAAGTAAGAAAGAAGTAAGAAAGAAAGAAGAAAGAAGTAAGAAAGAAGTAAGAAAGAAGTAAGAAAGAAAGAAGAAAGAAGTAAGAAAGAAGTAAGAAAGAAGTAAGAAAGAAGTAGTAAGAAATGAAGAAAGAAGTAAGAAAGAAGAAAGAAAGAAGTAAGAAAGAAGTAAGAAAGAAGTAATAAAGAAGTAATAAAGAAGTAAGAAAGAAGTAAGAAAGAAAGAAGAAAGATGTAAGAAAGAAGTAAGAAAGAAGTAAGAAAGAAGTAAGAAAGAAGTAAGAAAGAAAGAAGAAAGAAGTAAGAAAGAATTAAGAAAGAAGTATGAAAGAAGTAAAGAAGTAAGAAAGAAGTAAGAAAGAAGTAAGAAAGAAGTAAGAAGGAATGAAGAAAGAAGTAAGAAAGAAGTAAAAAAGAAGTAAGAAAGAAGTAAGAAAGAAGTAAGAAAGAAGTAAGAAAGAAAGAAGTAAGAAAGAAGTAAGATAGAAGAAAGAAAGAAGTAAGAAAGAAGTAAGAAAGAAGTAAGAAAGAAGTAAGAAAGAAGTTAAAAAGAAGTAAGATAAAAAGGAAGAAAGAAGTAAGAAAGGAATAAGAAATAAGAAAGAAGTAAGAAAGAAGTAAGAAAGAAGTAAGAAAGAAAGAAGTAAGAAAGAAGAAAGAAAGAAGTAAGAAAGAAGTAAGAAAGAAGTAAGAAAGAAGTAAGAAAGAAAGAAGTAAGAAAGAAGTAAGAAAGAAGTAAGAAAGAAGTAAGAAAGAAGTAAGAAAGAAGTAAGAAAGAAAGAAGTAAGAAGTAAGAAAGAAGTAAGAAAGAAGTATGAAAGAAGTAAGAAAGAAGAAAGAAAGAAGTAAGAAAGAAGTAAGAAAGAAGTAAGAAAGAAGTAAGAAAGAAGTAAGAAAGAAGTAAGAAAGAAAGAAGAAAGAAGTAAGAAAGAAGTAAGAAAGAAGTAAGAAAGAAGTAAGAAAGAAGAAAGAAAGAAGTAAGAAATAAGAAAGAAAGAAGTAAGAAAGAAGTAAGAAAGAAGTAAGAAAGAAGTAAGAAATAAGTAAGAAAGAAGAAAAAAGAAGTTAGAAAGAAGTAAGAAAGAAGTAAGAAAGAAGTAAGAAAGAAGTAAGAAAGAAAGAAGAAAGAAGAAAGAAAGAAGTAAGAAAGAAATAAGAAAGAAAGAAGAAAGAAGAAAGAAAGAAGTAGGAAAGAAGTAAGAAAGAAGTAAGAAAGAAGTAATAAAGAATTAAGAAGGAATGAAGAAAGAAGTAAGAAAGAAGAAAGAACGAAGTAAGAAAGAAGTAAGAAAGAAGTAAGAAAGAAGTAAGAAAGAAAGTAGAAAGAAGTAAGAAAGAAGTAAGAAAGAAGTAAGAAAGAAGTAAGAAGGAATGAAGAAAGTAGTAAGAAAGAAGTAAGAAAGAAGTAAGAAAGAAGAAAGAAGTAAGAAAGAAGTAAGAAAGAAGTAAGAAAGAAGTAAGAAAGAAGAAAGAAAGAAGTAAGAAAGAAGTAAAAAAGAAGTATGAAAGAAGTAAGAAAGAAGAAAGAAAGCAGTAAGCAAGAAGTAAGAAAGAATTAAGAAAGAAAGAAGTAAGAAAGAAGTAAGAAAGAAGTAAGAATGTAGAAAAAAGAAGTTACAAAGAAGTAAGAAAGAAGTAAGAAAGAAGTAAGAAAGAAGTAAGAAAGAAAGAAAGAAGAAAGAAAGAAAGAAGAAAGAAGTAAGAGAGAAGTAAGAAAGAAGTAAGAAAGAAGTACGAAAGAAGTCAGAAAGAAGTAAGAAGGAAAGAAGAAAGAAGTAAGAAAGAAGTAAGAAAGAAGAAAGAAGTAAGAAAGAAGAAAGAAGTAAGAAAGAAGAAAGAAGAAAGAAGTAAGAAAGAAGTAAGAAAGAAGTAAGAAAGAAGTAAGAAAGAAAGAAGAAAGAAGTAAGAAAGAAGTAAGAAAGAAATAAGAAAGAAAGAAGAAATAAGAAAGAAAGAAGTAGGAAAGAAGTAAGAAAGAAGTAAGAAAGAAGTAATAAAGAATTAAGAAGGAATGAAGAAAGAAGTAAGAAAGAAGAAAGAACGAAGTAAGAAAGAAGTAAGAAAGAAGTAAGAAAGAAATAAGAAAGAAGTAAGAAAGAAGTAAAAAAGAAGTATGAAAGAAGTAAGAAAGAAGAAAGAAAGCAGTAAGAAAGAAGTAAGAAAGAAGTAAGAAAGAAATAAGGAAGAAAGAAGAAAGAAGAAAGAAAGAAGAAAGAAAGAAGTAAGAAAGAAGTAAGAAAGAAGTAAGAAGGAATGAAGAAATAAGTAAGAAAGAAGAAAGAAAGAAGTAAGAAAGAAGAAGGAAAGAAGTAAGAAAGAAGAAAGAAAGCAGTAAGAAAGAAGTAAGAAAGAAGTAAGAAAGAAATAAGAAAGAAAGAAGAAAGAAGAAAGAAGGAAGAAGAAAGGAAGAAGAAAGAAAGAAGTAAGAAAGAAGTAAGAAAGAAGTAAGAAGGAATGAAGAAAGAAGTAAGAAAGAAGAAAGAAAGAAGTAAGAAAGAAGTAAGAAAGAAAGAAGAAAGAAGTAAGAAAGGAGTAAGAAAGAAGTAAGAAAGAATTACGAAATAAGTAAGAAAGAAGTAAGAAAGAAAGAAGAAAGAAGTAAGAAAGAAGTAAGAAAGAAGTAAGAAAGAAAGAAGAAAGAAGAAAGAAAGAAGTAAGAAAGAAGTAAGAACGA
Organism: Columba livia; assembly: GCF_036013475.1. NCBI lineage: Eukaryota > Metazoa > Chordata > Aves > Columbiformes > Columbidae > Columba > Columba livia. The sequence goes on from NW_027043423.1 coordinate 30,807, forward strand.
AGTAAGAAAGAAGTAAGAAGGAATGAAGAAAGTAGTAAGAAAGAAGTAAGAAAGAAGTAAGAAAGAAAGAAGAAAGAAGTAAGAAAGAAGTAAGAAAGAAGTAAGAAAGAAGTAAGAAAGAAGAAAGAAAGAAGTAAGAAAGAAGAAAGAAAGAAGTAAGAAAGAAGTAAGAAAGAAGTAAGAAAGAAGTAAGAAAGAAAGAAGAAAGAAGTATGAAAGAAGTAAGAAAGAAGAAAGAAAGCAGAAAGAAAGAAGTAAGAAAGAAGTAAGAAAGAAATAAGGAAGAAAGAAGAAAGAAGAAAGAAAGAAGAAAGAAAGAAGTAAGAAAGAAGTAAGAAAGAAGTAAGAAGGAATGAAGAAAGAAGTAAGAAAGAAGAAAGAAAGAAGTAAAAAAGAAGTATGAAAGAAGTAAGAAAGAAGTAAGAAAGAAGTAAGAAAGAAAGAAGAAAGAAGAAAGAAAGAAGTAAGAAAGAAGTAAGAAAGAAGTAAGAAAGAAGTAAGAAGGAATGAAGAAAGTAGTAAGAAAGAAGTAAGAAAGAAGTAAGAAAGAAGAAAGAAGTAAGAAAGAAGTAAGAAAGAAGTAAGAAAGAAGTAAGAAAGAAGTAAGAAAGAAGAAAGAAAGAAGTAAGAAAGAAGAAAGAAAGAAGTAAGAAAGAAGAAAAAAGTTAGAAAGAAGTAAGAAAGAAGTAAGAAAGAAATAAGAAAGAAGTAAGAAAGAAGTAATAAAGAAGTAAAAAAGAAGTATGAAAGAAGTAAGAAAGAAGAAAGAAAGCAGTAAGAAAGAAGTAAGAAAGAAGTAAGAAAGAAATAAGGAAGAAAGAAGAAAGAAGAAAGAAAGAAGAAAGAAAGAAGTAAGAAAGAAGTAAGAAAGAAGTAAGAAGGAATGAAGAAAGAAGTAAGAAAGAAGAAAGAAAGAAGTAAGAAAGAAGTAAGAAAGAAGTAATAAAGAAGTAATAAAGAAGTAAGAAAGAAGTAAGAAAGAAAGAAGTAAGAAAGAAGTAAGAAAGAAGAAAGAAAGAAGTAAGAAAGAAGTAAGAAAGAAGAAAGAAAGAAGTAAGAAAGAAGAAATATAGAAGTAAGAAAGAAGTAAGAAAGAAGTAAGAAAGGAGTAAGAAAGAAAGAAGAAAGAGGTAAGAAAGAAAGAAGAAAGAAGTAAGAAAGAAGTAAGAAAGAAGTATGAAAGAAGTAAGAAAGAAAGAAGAAAGAAGTAAGAAAGAAGTAAGAAAGAAGTATGAAAGAAGTAAGAAAGAAGAAAGAAAGAAGGAAGAAATAAGTAAGAAAGAAGTAAGAAAGAAGTAAGAAAGAAGTAAGAAAGAAAGAAGAAAGAAGTAAGAAAGAAGTAAGAAAGAAGTAAGAAAGAAGTAAGAAGGAATGAAGAAAGAAGTAAGAAAGAAGAAAGAAAGAAGAAAGAAGTAAGAAAGAAAGAAGTAAGAAAGAAGTAAGAAAGAAGTAAGAACGAAGAAAGAAGTATGAAGGAAGTAAGAAAGAAGAAAGAAAGAAGTAAGAAAGAAGTAAGAAAGAAGTAAGAAAGAAGTAAGAAAGAAGTAAGAAAGAAAGAAGAAAGATGTAAGAAGTAAGTAAGAAAGAATAAAGAAAGTAGTAAGAAAGAAGAAAGAAAGAAGTAAGAAAGAAGTAAGAAAGAATTACGAAATAAGTAAGAAAGAAGTAAGAAAGAAAGAAGTAAGAAAGAAGTAAGAAAGAAGAAAGAAAGAAGTAAGAAAGAAGTAAGAAAGAAGAAAGAAAGAAGTAAGAAAGAAGAAATAAAGAAGTAAGAAAGAAGTAAGAAAGAAGTAAGAAAGGAGTAAGAAAGAAAGAAGAAAGAGGTAAGAAAGAAAGAAGAAAGAAGTAAGAAAGAAGTAAGAAAGAAGTAAGAAAGAATTAAGAAAGAAAGAAGTAAGAAAGAAGTAAGAAAGAAAGAAGAAAGAAGTAAGAAAGAAGTATGAAAGAAGTAAGAAAGAAAGAAGAAAGAAGTAAGAAAGAAGTAAGAAAGAAGTATGAAAGAAGTAAGAAAGAAGAAAGAAAGAAGTAAGAAATAAGTAAGAAAGAAGTAAGAAAGAAGTAAGAAAGAAGTAAGAAAGAAAGAAGAAAGAAGTAAGAAAGAAGTAAGAAAGAAGTAAGAAAGAAGTAAGAAGGAATGAAGAAAGAAGTAAGAAAGAAGAAAGAAAGAAGAAAGAAGTAAGAAAGAAAGAAGTAAGAAAGAAGTAAGAAAGAAGTAAGAAAGAAGTAAGAAAGGAGTAAGAAAGAAAGAAGAAAGAGGTAAGAAAGAAAGAAGAAAGAATTAAGAAAGAAGTAAGAAAGAAGTAATAAAGAATTAAGAAAGAAAGAAGTAAGAAAGAAGTAAGAAAGAAAGAAGGAAGAAGTAAGAAAGAAGTAAGAAAGAAGTATGAAAGAAGTAAGAAAGAAAGAAGAAAGAAGTAAGAAAGAAGTAAGAAAGAAGTATGAAAGAAGTAAGAAAGAAGAAAGAAAGAAGTAAGAAAGAAGTAAGAAAGAAGTAAGAAAGAAGTAAGAAGGAATGAAGAAAGAAGTAAGAAAGAAGAAAGAAAGAAGAAAGAAGTAAGAAAGAAAGAAGTAAGAAAGAAGTAAGAAAGAAGTAAGAAAGTAGAAAAAAGAAGTTAGAAAGAAGTAAGAAAGAAGTAAGAAAGAAATAAGAAAGAAGTAAGAAAGAAGTAAAAAAGAAGTATGAAAGAAGTAAGAAAGAAGAAAGAAAGCAGTAAGAAAGAAGTAAGAAAGAAGTAAGAAAGAAATAAGGAAGAAAGAAGAAAGAAGAAAGAAAGAAGAAAGAAAGAAGTAAGAAAGAAATAAGAAAGAAGTAAGAAGGAATGAAGAAAGAAGTAAGAAAGAAGAAAGAAAGAAGTAAGAAAGAAGAAAGAAAGAAGTAAGAAAGAAGAAAGAAAGCAGTAAGAAAGAAGTAAGAAAGAAGTAAGAAAGAAATAAGAAAGAAAGAAGAAAGAAGAAAGAAGAAAGAAGAAAGAAGAAAGAAGAAAGGAAGAAGAAAGAAAGAAGTAAGAAAGAAGTAAGAAAGAAGTAAGAAAGAAGTAAGAAAGAAAGAAGAAAGAAGTAAGAAAGAAGTAAGAAAGAAGAAAGAAAGTAGTAAGAAAGAAGAAAGAAAGAAGTAAGAAAGAAGTAAGAAAGAAGTAAGAAAGAAAGAAGAAAGAAGTAAGAAAGAAGTAAGAAAGAAGTAAGAAAGAATTACGAAATAAGTAAGAAAGAAGTAAGAAAGAAAGAAGAAAGAAGTAAGAAAGAAGTAAGAAAGAAGTAAGAAAGAAAGAAGAAAGAAGAAAGAAAGAAGTAAGAAAGAAGTAAGAAAGAAGTAAGAAAGAAGTAAGAAGGAATGAAGAAAGTAGTAAGAAAGAAGTAAGAAAGAAGTAAGAAAGAAAGAAGAAAGAAGTAAGAAAGAAGTAAGAAAGAAGTAAGAAAGAAGTAAGAAAGAAGAAAGAAAGAAGTAAGAAAGAAGAAAGAAAGAAGTAAGAAAGAAGTAAGAAAGAAGTAAGAAAGAAGTAAGAAAGAAAGAAGAAAGAAGTAAGAAAGAAGTAAGAAAGAAGAAAAAAGTTAGAAAGAAGTAAGAAAGAGGTAAGAAAGAAATAAGAAAGAAGTAAGAAAGAAGTAAGAAAGAAGTAAAAAAGAAGTCTGAAAGAAGTAAGAAAGAAGAAAGAAAGCAGTAAGAAAGAAGTAAGAAAGAAGTAAGAAAGAAATAAGGAAGAAAGAAGAAAGAAGAAAGAAAGAAGAAAGAAAGAAGTAAGAAAGACGTAAGAAAGAAGTAAGAAGGAATGAAGAAAGAAGTAAGAAAGAAGAAAGAAAGAAGTAAGAAAGAAGTAAGAAAGAAGTAATAAAGAAGTAATAAAGAAGTAAGAAAGAAGTAAGAAAGAAAGAAGAAAGAAGTAAGAAAGAAGTAAGAAAGAAGTAAGAAAGAAGAAATAAAGAAGTAAGAAAGAAGAAATAAAGAAGTAAGAAAGAAGTAAGAAAGAAGTAAGAAAGGAGTAAGAAAGAAAGAAGAAAGAGGTAAGAAAGAAAGAAGAAAGAAGTAAGAAAGAAGTAAGAAAGAAGTAAGAAAGAATTAAGAAAGAAAGAAGTAAGAAAGAAGTAAGAAAGAAAGAAGAAAGAAGTAAGAAAGAAGTATGAAAGAAGTAAGAAAGAAAGAAGAAAGAAGTAAGAAATAAGTAAGAAAGAAGTAAGAAAGAAGTAAGAAAGAAGTAAGAAAGAAAGAAGAAAGAAGTAAGAAAGAAGTAAGAAAGAAGTAAGAAAGAAGTAAGAAGGAATGAAGAAAGAAGTAAGAAAGAAGAAAGAAAGAAGAAAGAAGTAAGAAAGAAAGAAGTAAGAAAGAAGTAAGAAAGAAGTAAGAAAGAAGTAAGAAAGGAGTAAGAAAGAAAGAAGAAAGAGTTAAGAAAGAAAGAAGAAAGAAGTATAAAGAAGTAAGAAAGAAGTAATAAAGAATTAAGAAAGAAAGAAGTAAGAAAGAAGTAAGAAAGAAAGAAGGAAGAAGTAAGAAAGAAGTAAGAAAGAAGTATGAAAGAAGTAAGAAAGAAAGAAGAAAGAAGTAAGAAAGAAGTAAGAAAGAAGTATGAAAGAAGTAAGAAAGAAGAAAGAAAGAAGAAAGAAGTAAGAAAGAAAGAAGTAAGAAAGAAGTAAGAAAGAAGTAAGAAAGTAGAAAAAAGAAGTTAGAAAGAAGTAAGAAAGAATTAAGAAAGAAATAAGAAAGAAGTAAGAAAGAAGTAAAAAAGAAGTATGAAAGAAGTAAGAAAGAAGAAAGAAAGAAGAAAGAAGTAAGAAAGAAAGAAGTAAGAAAGAAGTAAGAAAGAAGTAAGAAAGTAGAAAAAAGAAGTTAGAAAGAAGTAAGAAAGAATTAAGAAAGAAATAAGAAAGAAGTAAGAAAGAAGAAAAAAGTTAGAAAGAAGTAAGAAAGAGGTAAGAAAGAAATAAGAAAGAAGTAAGAAAGAAGTAAGAAAGAAGTAAAAAAGAAGTCTGAAAGAAGTAAGAAAGAAGAAAGAAAGCAGTAAGAAAGAAGTAAGAAAGAAGTAAGAAAGAAATAAGGAAGAAAGAAGAAAGAAGAAAGAAAGAAGAAAGAAAGAAGTAAGAAAGAAGTAAGAAAGAAGTAAGAAAGAAGAAAGAAAGAAGTAAGAAAGAAGTAAGAAAGAAGTAATAAAGAAGTAATAAAGAAGTAAGAAAGAAGTAAGAAAGAAGGAAGAAAGAAGTAAGAAAGAAGTAAGAAAGAAGTAAGAAAGAAGTAAGAAAGAAGAAAGAAAGAAGTAAGAAAGAAGAAATAAAGAAGTAAGAAAGAAGAAATAAAGAAGTAAGAAAGAAGTAAGAAAGAAGTAAGAAAGGAGTAAGAAAGAAAGAAGAAAGAGGTAAGAAAGAAAGAAGAAAGAAGTAAGAAAGAAGTAAGAAAGAAGTAAGAAAGAATTAAGAAAGAAAGAAGTAAGAAAGAAGTAAGAAAGAAAGAAGAAAGAAGTAAGAAAGAAGTATGAAAGAAGTAAGAAAGAAAGAAGAAAGAAGTAAGAAAGAAGTAAGAAAGAAGTATGAAAGAAGTAAGAAAGAAGAAAGAAAGAAGTAAGAAATAAGTAAGAAAGAAGTAAGAAAGTAGTAAGAAAGAAGTAAGAAAGAAAGAAGAAAGAAGTAAGAAAGAAGAAAGAAAGAAGAAAGAAGTAAGAAAGAAAGAAGTAAGAAAGAAGTAAGAAAGAAGTAAGAAAGAAGTAAGAAAGAAGTAAGAAAGGAGTAAGAAAGAATGAAGAAAGAAGTAAGAAAGAAGAAAGAAAGAAGAAAGAAGTAAGAAAGAAAGAAGTAAGAAAGTAGTAAGAAAGAAGTAAGAAAGAAAGAAGAAAGAAGTAAGAAAGAAGAAAGAAAGAAGAAAGAAGTAAGAAAGAAAGAAGTAAGAAAGAAGTAAGAAAGAAGTAAGAAAGAAGTAAGAAAGAAGTATGAAAGAAGTAAGAAAGAAGAAAGAAAGAAGTAAGAAAGAAGTAAGAAAGAAGTAAGAAAGAAAGAAGAAAGAAGTAAGAAAGAAGTAAGAAAGAAGTAAGAAAGAAGTAAGAAGGAATGAAGAAAGAAGTAAGAAAGAAGAAAGAAAGAAGAAAGAAGTAAGAAAGAAAGAAGTAAGAAAGAAGTAAGAAAGAAGTAAGAAAGTAGAAAAAAGAAGTTAGAAAGAAGTAAGAAAGAAGTAAGAAAGAAATAAGAAAGAAGTAAGAAAGAAGTAAAAAAGAAGTATGAAAGAAGTAAGAAAGAAGAAAGAAAGCAGTAAGAAAGAAGTAAGAAAGAAGTAAGAAAGAAATAAGGAAGAAAGAAGAAAGAAGAAAGAAAGAAGAAAGAAAGAAGTAAGAAAGAAGTAAGAAAGAAGTAAGAAGGAATGAAGAAAGAAGTAAGAAAGAAGAAAGAAAGAAGTAAGAAAGAAGAAAGAAAGAAGTAAGAAAGAAGAAAGAAAGCAGTAAGAAAGAAGTAAGAAAGAAGTAAGAAAGAAATAAGAAAGAAAGAAGAAAGAAGAAAGAAGGAAGAAGAAAGGAAGAAGAAAGAAAGAAGTAAGAAAGAAGTAAGAAAGAAGTAAGAAGGAATGAAGAAAGAAGTAAGAAAGAAGAAAGAAAGAAGTAAGAAAGAAGTAAGAAAGAAAGAAGAAAGAAGTAAGAAAGAAGTAAGAAAGAAGTAAGAAAGAATTACGAAATAAGTAAGAAAGAAGTAAGAAAGAAAGAAGAAAGAAGTAAGAAAGAAGTAAGAAAGAAGTAAGAAAGAAAGAAGAAAGAAGAAAGAAAGAAGTAAGAAAGAAGTAAGAACGAAGTAAGAAAGAAGTAAGAAGGAATGAAGAAAGTAGTAAGAAAGAAGTAAGAAAGAAGTAAGAAAGAAAGAAGAAAGAAGTAAGAAAGAAGTAAGAAAGAAGTAAGAAAGAAGTAAGAAAGAAGAAAGAAAGAAGTAAGAAAGAAGAAAGAAAGAAGTAAGAAAGAAGTAAGAAAGAAGTAAGAAAGAAGTAAGAAAGAAAGAAGAAAGAAGTATGAAAGAAGTAAGAAAGAAGAAAGAAAGCAGAAAGAAAGAAGTAAGAAAGAAGTAAGAAAGAAATAAGGAAGAAAGAAGAAAGAAGAAAGAAAGAAGAAAGAAAGAAGTAAGAAAGAAGTAAGAAAGAAGTAAGAAGGAATGAAGAAAGAAGTAAGAAAGAAGAAAGAAAGAAGTAAGAAAGAAGTAAGAAAGAAGTAAGAAAGAAGTAATAAAGAAGTAATAAAGAAGTAAGAAAGAAAGAAGAAAGAAGTAAGAAAGAAGTAAGAAAGAAGTAAGAAAGAAGTAAGAAAGAAGAAAGAAAGAAGTAAGAAAGAAGAAATAAAGAAGTAAGAAAGAAGTAAGAAAGAAGTAAGAAAGGAGTAAGAAAGAAAGAAGAAAGAGGTAAGAAAGAAAGAAGAAAGAAGTAAGAAAGAAGTAAGAAAGAAGTAAGAAAGAATTAAGAAAGAAAGAAGTAAGAAAGAAGTAAGAAAGAAAGAAGAAAGAAGTAAGAAAGAAGTATGAAAGAAGTAAGAAAGAAAGAAGAAAGAAGTAAGAAAGAAGTAAGAAAGAAGTATGAAAGAAGTAAGAAAGAAGTAAGAAATAAATAAGAAAGAAGTAAGAAAGAAGTAAGAAAGAAGTAAGAAAGAAAGAAGAAAGAAGTAAGAAAGAAGTATGAAAGAAGTAAGAAAGAAAGAAGAAAGAAGTAAGAAAGAAGTAAGAAAGAAGTATGAAAGAAGTAAGAAAGAAGTAAGAAATAAGTAAGAAAGAAGTAAGTAAGAAGTAAGAAAGAAGTAAGAAAGAAAGAAGAAAGAAGTAAGAAAGTTGTAAGAAAGAAGTAAGAAGTAATGAAGAAAGAAGTAAGAAAGAAGAAAGAAAGAAGAAAGAAGTAAGAAAGAAAGAAGTAAGAAAGAAGTAAGAAAGAAGTAAGAAAGAAGTAAGAAAGAAGTAAGAAAGGAGTAAGAAGGAAAGAAGAAAGAGGTAAGAAAGAAGAAAGAAGTAAGAAAGAAGTAAGAAAGAAGTATGAAAGAAGTAAGAAAGAATGAAGAAAGAAGTAAGAAAGAAGAAAGAAAGAAGAAAGAAGTAAGAAAGAAAGAAGTAAGAAAGAAGTAAGAAAGAAGTAAGAAAGTAGAAAAAAGAAGTTAGAAAGAAGTAAGAAAGAAGTAAGAAAGAAATAAGAAAGAAGTAAGAAAGAAGTAAGAAAGAAGTAAGAAAGAAATAAGGAAGAAAGAAGAAAGAAGAAAGAAAGAAGAAAGAAAGAAGTAAGAAAGAAGTAAGAAAGAAGTAAGAAGGAATGAAGAAAGAAGTAAGAAAGAAGAAAGAAAGAAGTAAGAAAGAAGAAAGAAAGAAGTAAGAAAGAAGTAAGAAAGAAGTAAGAAAGAAGTAAGAAAGAAAGAAGAAAGAAGTAATAAAGAAGTAAGAAAGAAGTAAGAAAGAATTACGAAATAAGTAAGAAAGAAGTAAGAAAGAAAGAAGTAAGAAAGATATAAGAAAGAAGAAAGAAAAAGTAAGAAAGAAGTAAGAAAGAAGAAAGAAAGAAGTAAGAAAGAAGAAATAAAGAAGTAAGAAAGAAGTAAGAAAGAAGTAAGAAAGGAGTAAGAAAGAAAGAAGAAAGAGGTAAGAAAGAAAGAAGAAAGAAGTAAGAAAGAAGTAAGAAAGAAGTAAGAAAGAATTAAGAAAGAAAGAAGTAAGAAAGAAGTAAGAAAGAAAGAAGAAAGAAGTAAGAAAGAAGTAAGAAAGAAGTATGAAAGAAGTAAGAAAGAAAGAAAAAAGAAGTAAGAAAGAAGTAAGAAAGAAGTATGGAAGAAGTAAGAAAGAAGAAAGAAAGAAGAAAGAAAGAAAGAAGAAAGAAGTAAGAAAGAAGTAAGAAAGAAGTAAGAAAGAAGTAAGAAAGAAGTAAGAAAGAAGTAAGAAAGTAAGAAGAAAGAAGAAAGAAAGAAGTAAGAAAGAAAGAAGAAAGAAGTAAGAAAGAAGTAAGAAAGAAGTAAGAAAGAAGTAAGAAAGAAAGAAGAAATAAGTAAGAAAGAATTAAGAAAGAAGTAAGAAAGGAGTAAGAAAGAAAGAAGAAAGAGGTAAGAAAGAAAGAAGAAAGAAGTAAGAAAGAAGTAAGAAAGAATTAAGAAAGAAAGAAGTAAGGAAGAAGTAAGAAAGAAAGAAGAAAGAAGTAAGAAAGAAGTATGAAAGAAGTAAGAAAGAAAGAAGAAAGAAGTAAGAAAGAAGTAAGAAAGAAGTATGAAAGAAGTAAGAAAGAAGGAAGAAATAAGTAAGAAAGAAGTAAGAAAGAAGTAAGAAAGAAGTAAGAAAGAAAGAAGAAAGAAGTAAGAAAGAAGTAAGAAAGAGGTAAGAAAGAAGTAAGAAGGAATGAAGAAAGAAGTAAGAAAGAAGAAAGAAAGAAGAAAGAAGTAAGAAAGAAAGAAGTAAGAAAGAAGTAAGAAAGAAGTAAGAAAGAAGTAAGAAAGAAGTAAGAAAGGAGTAAGAAAGAAAGAAGAAAGAGGTAAGAAAGAAAGAAGAAAGAAGTAAGAAAGAAGTAAGAAAGAAGTAAGAAAGAATTAAGAAAGAAAGAAGTAAGAAAGAAGTAAGAAAGAAAGAAGGAAGAAGTAAGAAAGAAGTAAGAAAGAAGTATGAAAGAAGTAAGAAAGAAAGAAGAAAGAAGTAAGAAAGAAGTAAGAAAGAAGTATGAAAGAAGTAAGAAAGAAGAAAGAAAGAAGTAAGAAAGGAGTAAGAAAGAAAGAAGAAAGAGGTAAGAAAGAAAGAAGAAAGAAGTAAGAAAGAAGTAAGAAAGAAGTAAGAAAGAATTAAGAAAGAAAGAAGTAAGAAAGAAGTAAGAAAGAAGTAAGAAAGAAGTAAGAAAGGAGTAAGAAAGAAAGAAGAAAGAGTTAAGAAAGAAAGAAGAAAGAAGAAATAAAGAAGTAAGAAAGAAGTAAGAAAGAATTAAGAAAGAAAGAAGTAAGAAAGAAGTAAGAAAGAAAGAAGAAAGAAGTAAGAAAGAAGTAAGAAAGAAGTATGAAAGAAGTAAGAAAGAAAGAATAAAGAAGTAAGAAAGAAGTAAGAAAGAAGTATGAAAGAAGTAAGAAAGAAGAAAGAAAGATTAAGAAATAAGTAAGAAAGAAGTAAGAAAGAAGTAAGAAAGAAAGAAGAAAGAAGTAAGAAAGAAGTAAGAAAGAAGTAAGAAAGAAGTAAGAAGGAATGAAGAAAGAAGTAAGAAAGAAGAAAGAAAGATGAAATAAGTAAGAAAGAAAGAAGTAAGAAAGAAGTGAGAAAGAAGTAAGAAAGAAGTAAGAAAGAAAGAAGAAAGAAGTAAGAAAGAAGAAAGAAGTATGAAGGAAGTAAGAAAGAAGAAAGAAAGAAGTAAGAAAGAAGTAAGAAAGAAGTAAGAAAGAAGTATGAAAGAAGTAAGAAAGAAGAAAGAAAGAAGGAAGAAATAAGTAAGAAAGAAGTAAGAAAGAAGTAAGAAAGAAGTAAGAAAGAAAGAAGAAAGAAGTAAGAAAGAAGTAAGAAAGAAGTAAGAAAGAAGTAAGAAGGAATGAAGAAAGAAGTAAGAAAGAAGAAAGAAAGAAGAAAGAAGTAAGAAAGAAAGAAGTAAGAAAGAAGTAAGAAAGAAGTAAGAAAGTAGAAAAAAGAAGTTAGAAAGAAGTAAGAAAGAAGTAAGAAAGAAGTAAGAAAGAAGAAAGAAAGAAGAAAGAAAGAAAGAAGAAAGAAGTAAGAAAGAAGTAAGAAAGAAGTAAGAAAGAAGTAAGAAAGAAAGAAGAAAGAAGTAAGAAAGAAGAAAGAAGTATGAAGGAAGTAAGAAAGAAGAAAGAAAGAAGTAAGAAAGAAGTAAGAAAGAAGTAAGAAAGAAGTAAGAAAGAAGTAAGAAAGAAAGAAGAAAGATGTAAGAAAGAAGTAAGAAAGAAGAAAGAAAGTAGTAAGAAAGAAGAAAGAAAGAAGTAAGAAAGAAGTAAGAAAGAAGTAAGAAAGAAAGAAGAAAGAAGTAATAAAGAAGTAAGAAAGAAGTAAGAAAGAATTACGAAATAAGTAAGAAAGAAGTAAGAAAGAAAGAAGTAAGAAAGAAGTAAGAAAGAAGAAAGAAAGAAGTAAGAAAGTAGTAAGAAAGAAGAAAGAAAGAAGTAAGAAAGAAGAAATAAAGAAGTAAGAAAGAAGTAAGAAAGAAGTAAGAAAGGAGTAAGAAAGAAAGAAGAAAGAGGTAAGAAAGAAAGAAGAAAGAAGTAAGAAAGAAGTAAGAAAGAAGTAAGAAAGAATTAAGAAAGAAAGAAGAAAGAAGTAAGAAAGAAGTATGAAAGAAGTAAGAAAGAAAGAAGAAAGAAGTAAGAAAGAAGTAAGAAAGAAGTATGAAAGAAGTAAGAAAGAAGAAAGAAAGAAGTAAGAAAGAAGTATGAAAGAAAGAAGAAAGAAGTAAGAAAGAAGTATGAAAGAAGTAAGAAAGAAAGAAGAAAGAAGTAAGAAAGAAGTAAGAAAGAAGTATGAAAGAAGTAAGAAAGAAGAAAGAAAGAAGTAAGAAATAAGTAAGAAAGAAGTAAGAAAGAAGTAAGAAAGAAGTAAGAAAGAAAGAAGAAAGAAGTAAGAAAGAAGTAAGAAAGAAGTAAGAAAGAAGTAAGAAGGAATGAAGAAAGAAGTAAGAAAGAAGAAAGAAAGAAGAAAGAAGTAAGAAAGAAAGAAGTAAGAAAGAAGTAAGAAAGAAGTAAGAAAGAAGTAAGAAAGAAGTAAGAAAGGAGTAAGAAAGAAAGAAGAAAGAGTTAAGAAAGAAAAAGAAAGAAGTAAGAAAGAAGTAAGAAAGAAGTAATAAAGAATTAAGAAAGAAAGAAGTAAGAAAGAAGTAAGAAAGAAAGAAGGAAGAAGTAAGAAAGAAGTAAGAAAGAAGTATGAAAGAAGTAAGAAAGAAAGAAGAAAGAAGTAAGAAAGAAGTAAGAAAGAAGTATGAAAGAAGTAAGAAAGAAGAAAGAAAGAAGTAAGAAAGAAGTAAGAAAGAAGTAAGAAAGAAAGAAGAAAGAAGTAAGAAAGAAGTAAGAAAGAAGTAAGAAAGAAGTAAGAAGGAATGAAGAAAGAAGTAAGAAAGAAGAAAGAAAGAAGAAAGAAGTAAGAAAGAAAGAAGTAAGAAAGAAGTAAGAAAGAAGTAAGAAAGTAGAAAAAAGAAGTTAGAAAGAAGTAAGAAAAAAGTAAGAAAGAAATAAGAAAGAAGTAAGAAAGAAGTAAAAAAGAAGTATGAAAGAAGTAAGAAAGAAGAAAGAAAGCAGTAAGAAAGAAGTAAGAAAGAAGTGAGAAAGAAATAAGGAAGAAAGAAGAAAGAAGAAAGAAAGAAGAAAGAAAGAAGTAAGAAAGAAGTAAGAAGGAATGAAGAAAGAAGTAAGAAAGAAGAAAGAAAGAAGTAAGAAAGAAGAAAGAAAGAAGTAAGAAAGAAGTAAGAAAGAAATAAGAAAGAAAGAAGAAAGAAGAAAGTAGGAAGAAGAAAGGAAGAAGAAAGAAAGAAGTAAGAAAGAAGTAAGAAAGAAGTAAGAAGGAATGAAGAAAGAAGTAAGAAAGAAGAAAGAAAGAAGTAAGAAAGAAGTAAGAAAGAAGTAAGAAAGAAGTAATAAAGAAGTAAGAAAGAAGTAAGAAAGAAAGAAGAAAGAAGTAAGAAAGAAGTAAGAAAGAAAGAAGAAAGAAGTAAGAAAGAAGTAAGAAAGAAGAAAGAAAGTAGTAAGAAAGAAGAAAGAAAGAAGTAAGAAAGAAGTAAGAAAGAAGTAAGAAAGAAAGAAGAAAGAAGTAAGAAAGAAGTAAGAAAGAAGTAAGAAAGAATTACGAAATAAGTAAGAAAGAAGTAAGAAAGAAAGAAGAAAGAAGTAAGAAAGAAGTAAGAAAGAAGTAAGAAAGAAAGAAGAAAGAAAGAAGAAAGAAGTATGAAAGAAGTAAGAAAGAAGAAAGAAAGCAGAAAGAAAGAAGTAAGAAAGAAGTAAGAAAGAAATAAGGAAGAAAGAAGAAAGAAGAAAGAAAGAAGAAAGAAAGAAGTAAGAAAGAAGTAAGAAAGAAGTAAGAAGGAATGAAGAAAGAAGTAAGAAAGAAGAAAGAAAGAAGTAAGAAAGAAGTAAGAAAGAAGTAAGAAAGAAGTAATAAAGAAGTAAGAAAGAAGTAAGAAAGAAAGAAGAAAGAAGTAAGAAAGAAGTAAGAAAGAAGTAAGAAAGAAGTAAGAAAGAAGAAAGAAAGAAGTAAGAAAGAAGAAATAAAGAAGTAAGAAAGAAGTAAGAAAGAAGTAAGAAAGGAGTAAGAAAGAAAGAAGAAAGAGGTAAGAAAGAAAGAAGAAAGAAGTTAGAAAGAAGTAAGAAAGAAGTAAGAAAGAATTAAGAAAGAAAGAAGTAAGAAAGAAGTAAGAAAGAAAGAAGAAAGAAGTAAGAAAGAAGTATGAAAGAAGTAAGAAAGAAAGAAGAAAGAAGTAAGAAAGAAGTAAGAAAGAAGTATGAAAGAAGTAAGAAAGAAGTAAGAAATTAGTAAGAAAGAAGTAAGAAAGAAGTAAGAAAGAAGTAAGAAAGAAAGAAGAAAGAAGTAAGAAAGTTGTAAGAAAGAAGTAAGAAAGAAGTAAGAAGGAATGAAGAAAGAAGTAAGAAAGAAGAAAGAAAGAAGAAAGAAGTAAGAAAGAAAGAAGTAAGAAAGAAGTAAGAAAGAAGTAAGAAAGAAGTAAGAAAGAAGTAAGAAAGGAGTAAGAAGGAAAGCAGAAAGAGGTAAGAAAGAAAGAAGAAAGAAGTAAGAAAGAATGAAGAAAGAAGTAAGAAAGAAGAAAGAAAGAAGAAAGAAGTAAGAAAGAAAGAAGTAAGAAAGAAGTAAGAAAGAAGTAAGAAAGTAGAAAAAAGAAGTTAGATAGAAGTAAGAAAGAAGTAAGAAAGAAATAAGAAAGAAGTAAGAAAGAAGTAAGAAAGAAGTAAGAAAGAAATAAGGAAGAAAGAAGAAAGAAGAAAGAAAGAAGAAAGAAAGAAGTAAGAAAGAAGTAAGAAAGAAGTAAGAAGGAATGAAGAAAGAAGTAAGAAAGAAGAAAGAAAGAAGTAAGAAAGAAGAAAGAAAGAAGTAAGAAAGAAGTAAGAAAGAAGTAAGAAAGAAAGAAGAAAGAAGTAATAAAGAAGTAAGAAAGAAGTAAGAAAGAATTACGAAATAAGTAAGAAAGAAGTAAGAAAGAAAGAAGTAAGAAAGATATAAGAAAGAAGAAAGAAAGAAGTAAGAAAGAAGTAAGAAAGAAGAAAGAAAGAAGTAAGAAAGAAGAAATAAAGAAGTAAGAAAGAAGTAAGAAAGAAGTAGGAAAGGAGTAAGAAAGAAAGAAGAAAGAGGTAAGAAAGAAAGAAGAAAGAAGTAAGAAAGAAGTAAGAAAGAAGTAAGAAAGAATTAAGAAAGAAAGAAGTAAGAAAGAAGTAAGAAAGAAAGAAGAAAGAAGTAAGAAAGAAGTAAGAAAGAAGTATGAAAGAAGTAAGAAAGAAAGAAGAAAGAAGTAAGAAAGAAGTAAGAAAGAAGTATGAAAGAAGTAAGAAAGAAGAAAGAAAGAAGAAAGAAAGAAAGAAGAAAGAAGTAAGAAAGAAGTAAGAAATAAGTAAGAAAGAAGTAAGAAAGAAGTAAGAAAGAAGTAAGAAAGAAAGAAGAAAGAAGTAAGAAAGAAGTAAGAAAGAAAGAAGAAAGAAGTAAGAAAGAAGTAAGAAAGAAGTAAGAAAGAAGTAAGAAAGAAAGAAGAAAGAAGTAAGAAAGAATTAAGAAAGAAGTAAGAAAGGAGTAAGAAAGAAAGAAGAAAGAGGTAAGAAAGAAAGAAGAAAGAAGTAAGAAAGAAGTAAGAAAGAAGTAAGAAAGAATTAAGAAAGAAAGAAGTAAGGAAGAAGCAAGAAAGAAAGAAGAAAGAAGTAAGAAAGAAGTATGAAAGAAGTAAGAAAGAAAGAAGAAAGAAGTAAGAAAGAAGTAAGAAAGAAGTATGAAAGAAGTAAGAAAGAAGTAAGAAATAAGTAAGAAAGAAGTAAGAAAGAAGTAAGAAAGAAAGAAGAAAGAAGTAAGAAAGTTGTAAGAAAGAAGTAAGAAAGAAGTAAGAAGTAATGAAGAAAAAAGTAAGAAAGAAGAAAGAAAGAAGAAAGAAGTAAGAAAGAAAGAAGTAAGAAAGAAGTAAGAAAGAAGTAAGAAAGAAGTAAGAAAGAAGTAAGAAAGGAGTAAGAAGGAAAGAAGAAAGAGGTAAGAAAGAAGAAAGAAGTAAGAAAGAAGTAAGAAAGAAGTATGAAAGAAGTAAGAAAGAATGAAGAAAGAAGTAAGAAAAGAAAGAAAGAAGAAAGAAGTAAGAAAGAAAGAAGTAAGAAAGAAGTAAGAAAGAAGTAAGAAAGAAGTAAGAAAGGAGTAAGAAAGAAAGAAGAAAGAGGTAAGAAAGAAAGAAGAAAGAATTAAGAAAGAAGTAAGAAAGAAGTAATAAAGAATTAAGAAAGAAAGAAGTAAGAAAGAAGTAAGAAAGAAAGAAGGAAGAAGTAAGAAAGAAGTAAGAAAGAAGTATGAAAGAAGTAAGAAAGAAAGAAGAAAGAAGTAAGAAAGAAGTAAGAAAGAAGTATGAAAGAAGTAAGAAAGAAGAAAGAAAGAAGTAAGAAAGAAGTAAGAAAGAAGTAAGAAAGAAGTAAGAAGGAATGAAGAAAGAAGTAAGAAAGAAGAAAGAAAGAAGAAAGAAGTAAGAAAGAAAGAAGTAAGAAAGAAGTAAGAAAGAAGTAAGAAAGTAGAAAAAAGAAGTTAGAAAGAAGTAAGAAAGAAGTAAGAAAGAAATAAGAAAGAAGTAAGAAAGAAGTAAAAAAGAAGTATGAAAGAAGTAAGAAAGAAGAAAGAAAGCAGTAAGAAAGAAGTAAGAAAGAAGTAAGAAAGAAATAAGGAAGAAAGAAGAAAGAAGAAAGAAAGAAGAAAGAAAGAAGTAAGAAAGAAATAAGAAAGAAGTAAGAAGGAATGAAGAAAGAAGTAAGAAAGAAGAAAGAAAGAAGTAAGAAAGAAGAAAGAAAGAAGTAAGAAAGAAGAAAGAAAGCAGTAAGAAAGAAGTAAGAAAGAAGTAAGAAAGAAATAAGAAAGAAAGAAGAAAGAAGAAAGAAGAAAGAAGAAAGAAGAAAGAAGAAAGGAAGAAGAAAGAAAGAAGTAAGAAAGAAGTAAGAAAGAAGTAAGAAAGAAGTAAGAAAGAAAGAAGAAAGAAGTAAGAAAGAAGTAAGAAAGAAGAAAGAAAGTAGTAAGAAAGAAGAAAGAAAGAAGTAAGAAAGAAGTAAGAAAGAAGTAAGAAAGAAAGAAGAAAGAAGTAAGAAAGAAGTAAGAAAGAAGTAAGAAAGAATTACGAAATAAGTAAGAAAGAAGTAAGAAAGAAAGAAGAAAGAAGTAAGAAAGAAGTAAGAAAGAAGTAAGAAAGAAAGAAGAAAGAAGAAAGAAAGAAGTAAGAAAGAAGTAAGAAAGAAGTAAGAAAGAAGTAAGAAGGAATGAAGAAAGTAGTAAGAAAGAAGTAAGAAAGAAGTAAGAAAGAAAGAAGAAAGAAGTAAGAAAGAAGTAAGAAAGAAGTAAGAAAGAAGTAAGAAAGAAGAAAGAAAGAAGTAAGAAAGAAGAAAGAAAGAAGTAAGAAAGAAGTAAGAAAGAAGTAAGAAAGAAGTAAGAAAGAAAGAAGAAAGAAGTAAGAAAGAAGTAAGAAAGAAGAAAAAAGTTAGAAAGAAGTAAGAAAGAGGTAAGAAAGAAATAAGAAAGAAGTAAGAAAGAAGTAAGAAAGAAGTAAAAAAGAAGTCTGAAAGAAGTAAGAAAGAAGAAAGAAAGCAGTAAGAAAGAAGTAAGAAAGAAGTAAGAAAGAAATAAGGAAGAAAGAAGAAAGAAGAAAGAAAGAAGAAAGAAAGAAGTAAGAAAGACGTAAGAAAGAAGTAAGAAGGAATGAAGAAAGAAGTAAGAAAGAAGAAAGAAAGAAGTAAGAAAGAAGTAAGAAAGAAGTAATAAAGAAGTAATAAAGAAGTAAGAAAGAAGTAAGAAAGAAAGAAGAAAGAAGTAAGAAAGAAGTAAGAAAGAAGTAAGAAAGAAGAAATAAAAAAGTAAGAAAGAAGAAATAAAGAAGTAAGAAAGAAGTAAGAAAGAAGTAAGAAAGGAGTAAGAAAGAAAGAAGAAAGAGGTAAGAAAGAAAGAAGAAAGAAGTAAGAAAGAAGTAAGAAAGAAGTAAGAAAGAATTAAGAAAGAAAGAAGTAAGAAAGAAGTAAGAAAGAAAGAAGAAAGAAGTAAGAAAGAAGTATGAAAGAAGTAAGAAAGAAAGAAGAAAGAAGTAAGAAATAAGTAAGAAAGAAGTAAGAAAGAAGTAAGAAAGAAGTAAGAAAGAAAGAAGAAAGAAGTAAGAAAGAAGTAAGAAAGAAGTAAGAAAGAAGTAAGAAGGAATGAAGAAAGAAGTAAGAAAGAAGAAAGAAAGAAGAAAGAAGTAAGAAAGAAAGAAGTAAGAAAGAAGTAAGAAAGAAGTAAGAAAGAAGTAAGAAAGGAGTAAGAAAGAAAGAAGAAAGAGTTAAGAAAGAAAGAAGAAAGAAGTATAAAGAAGTAAGAAAGAAGTAATAAAGAATTAAGAAAGAAAGAAGTAAGAAAGAAGTAAGAAAGAAAGAAGGAAGAAGTAAGAAAGAAGTAAGAAAGAAGTATGAAAGAAGTAAGAAAGAAAGAAGAAAGAAGTAAGAAAGAAGTAAGAAAGAAGTATGAAAGAAGTAAGAAAGAAGAAAGAAAGAAGAAAGAAGTAAGAAAGAAAGAAGTAAGAAAGAAGTAAGAAAGAAGTAAGAAAGTAGAAAAAAGAAGTTAGAAAGAAGTAAGAAAGAATTAAGAAAGAAATAAGAAAGAAGTAAGAAAGAAGTAAAAAAGAAGTATGAAAGAAGTAAGAAAGAAGAAAGAAAGCAGTAAGAAAGAAGTAAGAAAGAAGTAAGAAAGAAATAAGGAAGAAAGAAGAAAGAAGAAAGAAAGAAGAAAGAAAGAAGTAAGAAAGAAAGAAGAAAGAAGTAAGAAAGAAGTAAGAAAGAAGAAAAAAGTTAGAAAGAAGTAAGAAAGAGGTAAGAAAGAAATAAGAAAGAAGTAAGAAAGAAGTAAGAAAGAAGTAAAAAAGAAGTCTGAAAGAAGTAAGAAAGAAGAAAGAAAGCAGTAAGAAAGAAGTAAGAAAGAAGTAAGAAAGAAATAAGGAAGAAAGAAGAAAGAAGAAAGAAAGAAGAAAGAAAGAAGTAAGAAAGAAGTAAGAAAGAAGTAAGAAAGAAGAAAGAAAGAAGTAAGAAAGAAGTAAGAAAGAAGTAATAAAGAAGTAATAAAGAAGTAAGAAAGAAGTAAGAAAGAAGGAAGAAAGAAGTAAGAAAGAAGTAAGAAAGAAGTAAGAAAGAAGTAAGAAAGAAGAAAGAAAGAAGTAAGAAAGAAGAAATAAAGAAGTAAGAAAGAAGAAATAAAGAAGTAAGAAAGAAGTAAGAAAGAAGTAAGAAAGGAGTAAGAAAGAAAGAAGAAAGAGGTAAGAAAGAAAGAAGAAAGAAGTAAGAAAGAAGTAAGAAAGAAGTAAGAAAGAATTAAGAAAGAAAGAAGTAAGAAAGAAGTAAGAAAGAAAGAAGAAAGAAGTAAGAAAGAAGTATGAAAGAAGTAAGAAAGAAAGAAGAAAGAAGTAAGAAAGAAGTAAGAAAGAAGTATGAAAGAAGTAAGAAAGAAGAAAGAAAGAAGTAAGAAATAAGTAAGAAAGAAGTAAGAAAGTAGTAAGAAAGAAGTAAGAAAGAAAGAAGAAAGAAGTAAGAAAGAAGAAAGAAAGAAGAAAGAAGTAAGAAAGAAAGAAGTAAGAAAGAAGTAAGAAAGAAGTAAGAAAGAAGTAAGAAAGGAGTAAGAAAGAATGAAGAAAGAAGTAAGAAAGAAGAAAGAAAGAAGAAAGAAGTAAGAAAGAAAGAAGTAAGAAAGTAGTAAGAAAGAAGTAAGAAAGAAAGAAGAAAGAAGTAAGAAAGAAGAAAGAAAGAAGAAAGAAGTAAGAAAGAAAGAAGTAAGAAAGAAGTAAGAAAGAAGTAAGAAAGAAGTAAGAAAGAAGTAAGAAAGAAGTAAGAAGGAATGAAGAAAGAAGTAAGAAAGAAGAAAGAAAGAAGAAAGAAGTAAGAAAGAAAGAAGTAAGAAAGAAGTAAGAAAGAAGTAAGAAAGAAGTAAGAAAGGAGTAAGAAAGAAAGAAGAAAGAGGTAAGAAAGAAAGAAGAAAGAAGTAAGAAAGAAGTAAGAAAGAAGTAATAAAGAATTAAGAAAGAAAGAAGTAAGAAAGAAGTAAGAAAGAAAGAAGTAAGAAGTAAGAAAGAAGTAAGAAAGAAGTATGAAAGAAGTAAGAAAGAAAGAAGAAAGAAGTAAGAAAGAAGTAAGAAAGAAGTATGAAAGAAGTAAGAAAGAAGAAAGAAAGAAGTAAGAAAGAAGTAAGAAAGAAGTAAGAAAGAAAGAAGAAAGAAGTAAGAAAGAAGTAAGAAAGAAGTAAGAAAGAAGTAAGAAGGAATGAAGAAAGAAGTAAGAAAGAAGAAAGAAAGAAGAAAGAAGTAAGAAAGAAAGAAGTAAGAAAGAAGTAAGAAAGAAGTAAGAAAGTAGAAAAAAGAAGTTAGAAAGAAGTAAGAAAGAAGTAAGAAAGAAATAAGAAAGAAGTAAGAAAGAAGTAAAAAAGAAGTATGAAAGAAGTAAGAAAGAAGAAAGAAAGCAGTAAGAAAGAAGTAAGAAAGAAGTAAGAAAGAAATAAGGAAGAAAGAAGAAAGAAGAAAGAAAGAAGAAAGAAAGAAGTAAGGAAGAAGTAAGAAAGAAGTAAGAAGGAATGAAGAAAGAAGTAAGAAAGAAGAAAGAAAGAAGTAAGAAAGAAGAAAGAAAGAAGTAAGAAAGAAGAAAGAAAGCAGTAAGAAAGAAGTAAGAAAGAAGTAAGAAAGAAATAAGAAAGAAAGAAGAAAGAAGAAAGAAGGAAGAAGAAAGGAAGAAGAAAGAAAGAAGTAAGAAAGAAGTAAGAAAGAAGTAAGAAGGAATGAAGAAAGAAGTAAGAAAGAAGAAAGAAAGAAGTAAGAAAGAAGTAAGAAAGAAAGAAGAAAGAAGTAAGAAAGAAGTAAGAAAGAAGTAAGAAAGAATTACGAAATAAGTAAGAAAGAAGTAAGAAAGAAAGAAGAAAGAAGTAAGAAAGAAGTAAGAAAGAAGTAAGAAAGAAAGAAGAAAGAAGAAAGAAAGAAGTAAGAAAGAAGTAAGAACGAAGTAAGAAAGAAGTAAGAAGGAATGAAGAAAGTAGTAAGAAAGAAGTAAGAAAGAAGTAAGAAAGAAAGAAGAAAGAAGTAAGAAAGAAGTAAGAAAGAAGTAAGAAAGAAGTAAGAAAGAAGAAAGAAAGAAGTAAGAAAGAAGAAAGAAAGAAGTAAGAAAGAAGTAAGAAAGAAGTAAGAAAGAAGTAAGAAAGAAAGAAGAAAGAAGTATGAAAGAAGTAAGAAAGAAGAAAGAAAGCAGAAAGAAAGAAGTAAGAAAGAAGTAAGAAAGAAATAAGGAAGAAAGAAGAAAGAAGAAAGAAAGAAGAAAGAAAGAAGTAAGAAAGAAGTAAGAAAGAAGTAAGAAGGAATGAAGAAAGAAGTAAGAAAGAAGAAAGAAAGAAGTAAGAAAGAAGTAAGAAAGAAGTAAGAAAGAAGTAATAAAGAAGTAATAAAGAAGTAAGAAAGAAAGAAGAAAGAAGTAAGAAAGAAGTAAGAAAGAAGTAAGAAAGAAGTAAGAAAGAAGAAAGAAAGAAGTAAGAAAGAAGAAATAAAGAAGTAAGAAAGAAGTAAGAAAGAAGTAAGAAAGGAGTAAGAAAGAAAGAAGAAAGAGGTAAGAAAGAAAGAAGAAAGAAGTAAGAAAGAAGTAAGAAAGAAGTAAGAAAGAATTAAGAAAGAAAGAAGTAAGAAAGAAGTAAGAAAGAAAGAAGAAAGAAGTAAGAAAGAAGTATGAAAGAAGTAAGAAAGAAAGAAGAAAGAAGTAAGAAAGAAGTAAGAAAGAAGTATGAAAGAAGTAAGAAAGAAGTAAGAAATAAATAAGAAAGAAGTAAGAAAGAAGTAAGAAAGAAGTAAGAAAGAAAGAAGAAAGAAGTAAGAAAGAAGTATGAAAGAAGTAAGAAAGAAAGAAGAAAGAAGTAAGAAAGAAGTAAGAAAGAAGTATGAAAGAAGTAAGAAAGAAGTAAGAAATAAGTAAGAAAGAAGTAAGTAAGAAGTAAGAAAGAAGTAAGAAAGAAAGAAGAAAGAAGTAAGAAAGTTGTAAGAAAGAAGTAAGAAGTAATGAAGAAAGAAGTAAGAAAGAAGAAAGAAAGAAGAAAGAAGTAAGAAAGAAAGAAGTAAGAAAGAAGTAAGAAAGAAGTAAGAAAGAAGTAAGAAAGAAGTAAGAAAGGAGTAAGAAGGAAAGAAGAAAGAGGTAAGAAAGAAGAAAGAAGTAAGAAAGAAGTAAGAAAGAAGTATGAAAGAAGTAAGAAAGAATGAAGAAAGAAGTAAGAAAGAAGAAAGAAAGAAGAAAGAAGTAAGAAAGAAAGAAGTAAGAAAGAAGTAAGAAAGAAGTAAGAAAGTAGAAAAAAGAAGTTAGAAAGAAGTAAGAAAGAAGTAAGAAAGAAATAAGAAAGAAGTAAGAAAGAAGTAAGAAAGAAGTAAGAAAGAAATAAGGAAGAAAGAAGAAAGAAGAAAGAAAGAAGAAAGAAAGAAGTAAGAAAGAAGTAAGAAAGAAGTAAGAAGGAATGAAGAAAGAAGTAAGAAAGAAGAAAGAAAGAAGTAAGAAAGAAGAAAGAAAGAAGTAAGAAAGAAGTAAGAAAGAAGTAAGAAAGAAGTAAGAAAGAAAGAAGAAAGAAGTAATAAAGAAGTAAGAAAGAAGTAAGAAAGAATTACGAAATAAGTAAGAAAGAAGTAAGAAAGAAAGAAGTAAGAAAGATATAAGAAAGAAGAAAGAAAAAGTAAGAAAGAAGTAAGAAAGAAGAAAGAAAGAAGTAAGAAAGAAGAAATAAAGAAGTAAGAAAGAAGTAAGAAAGAAGTAAGAAAGGAGTAAGAAAGAAAGAAGAAAGAGGTAAGAAAGAAAGAAGAAAGAAGTAAGAAAGAAGTAAGAAAGAAGTAAGAAAGAATTAAGAAAGAAAGAAGTAAGAAAGAAGTAAGAAAGAAAGAAGAAAGAAGTAAGAAAGAAGTAAGAAAGAAGTATGAAAGAAGTAAGAAAGAAAGAAAAAAGAAGTAAGAAAGAAGTAAGAAAGAAGTATGGAAGAAGTAAGAAAGAAGAAAGAAAGAAGAAAGAAAGAAAGAAGAAAGAAGTAAGAAAGAAGTAAGAAAGAAGTAAGAAAGAAGTAAGAAAGAAGTAAGAAAGAAGTAAGAAAGTAAGAAGAAAGAAGAAAGAAAGAAGTAAGAAAGAAAGAAGAAAGAAGTAAGAAAGAAGTAAGAAAGAAGTAAGAAAGAAGTAAGAAAGAAAGAAGAAATAAGTAAGAAAGAATTAAGAAAGAAGTAAGAAAGGAGTAAGAAAGAAAGAAGAAAGAGGTAAGAAAGAAAGAAGAAAGAAGTAAGAAAGAAGTAAGAAAGAATTAAGAAAGAAAGAAGTAAGGAAGAAGTAAGAAAGAAAGAAGAAAGAAGTAAGAAAGAAGTATGAAAGAAGTAAGAAAGAAAGAAGAAAGAAGTAAGAAAGAAGTAAGAAAGAAGTATGAAAGAAGTAAGAAAGAAGGAAGAAATAAGTAAGAAAGAAGTAAGAAAGAAGTAAGAAAGAAGTAAGAAAGAAAGAAGAAAGAAGTAAGAAAGAAGTAAGAAAGAGGTAAGAAAGAAGTAAGAAGGAATGAAGAAAGAAGTAAGAAAGAAGAAAGAAAGAAGAAAGAAGTAAGAAAGAAAGAAGTAAGAAAGAAGTAAGAAAGAAGTAAGAAAGAAGTAAGAAAGAAGTAAGAAAGGAGTAAGAAAGAAAGAAGAAAGAGGTAAGAAAGAAAGAAGAAAGAAGTAAGAAAGAAGTAAGAAAGAAGTAAGAAAGAATTAAGAAAGAAAGAAGTAAGAAAGAAGTAAGAAAGAAAGAAGGAAGAAGTAAGAAAGAAGTAAGAAAGAAGTATGAAAGAAGTAAGAAAGAAAGAAGAAAGAAGTAAGAAAGAAGTAAGAAAGAAGTATGAAAGAAGTAAGAAAGAAGAAAGAAAGAAGTAAGAAAGGAGTAAGAAAGAAAGAAGAAAGAGGTAAGAAAGAAAGAAGAAAGAAGTAAGAAAGAAGTAAGAAAGAAGTAAGAAAGAATTAAGAAAGAAAGAAGTAAGAAAGAAGTAAGAAAGAAGTAAGAAAGAAGTAAGAAAGGAGTAAGAAAGAAAGAAGAAAGAGTTAAGAAAGAAAGAAGAAAGAAGAAATAAAGAAGTAAGAAAGAAGTAAGAAAGAATTAAGAAAGAAAGAAGTAAGAAAGAAGTAAGAAAGAAAGAAGAAAGAAGTAAGAAAGAAGTAAGAAAGAAGTATGAAAGAAGTAAGAAAGAAAGAATAAAGAAGTAAGAAAGAAGTAAGAAAGAAGTATGAAAGAAGTAAGAAAGAAGAAAGAAAGATTAAGAAATAAGTAAGAAAGAAGTAAGAAAGAAGTAAGAAAGAAAGAAGAAAGAAGTAAGAAAGAAGTAAGAAAGAAGTAAGAAAGAAGTAAGAAGGAATGAAGAAAGAAGTAAGAAAGAAGAAAGAAAGATGAAATAAGTAAGAAAGAAAGAAGTAAGAAAGAAGTGAGAAAGAAGTAAGAAAGAAGTAAGAAAGAAAGAAGAAAGAAGTAAGAAAGAAGAAAGAAGTATGAAGGAAGTAAGAAAGAAGAAAGAAAGAAGTAAGAAAGAAGTAAGAAAGAAGTAAGAAAGAAGTATGAAAGAAGTAAGAAAGAAGAAAGAAAGAAGGAAGAAATAAGTAAGAAAGAAGTAAGAAAGAAGTAAGAAAGAAGTAAGAAAGAAAGAAGAAAGAAGTAAGAAAGAAGTAAGAAAGAAGTAAGAAAGAAGTAAGAAGGAATGAAGAAAGAAGTAAGAAAGAAGAAAGAAAGAAGAAAGAAGTAAGAAAGAAAGAAGTAAGAAAGAAGTAAGAAAGAAGTAAGAAAGTAGAAAAAAGAAGTTAGAAAGAAGTAAGAAAGAAGTAAGAAAGAAGTAAGAAAGAAGAAAGAAAGAAGAAAGAAAGAAAGAAGAAAGAAGTAAGAAAGAAGTAAGAAAGAAGTAAGAAAGAAGTAAGAAAGAAAGAAGAAAGAAGTAAGAAAGAAGAAAGAAGTATGAAGGAAGTAAGAAAGAAGAAAGAAAGAAGTAAGAAAGAAGTAAGAAAGAAGTAAGAAAGAAGTAAGAAAGAAGTAAGAAAGAAAGAAGAAAGATGTAAGAAAGAAGTAAGAAAGAAGAAAGAAAGTAGTAAGAAAGAAGAAAGAAAGAAGTAAGAAAGAAGTAAGAAAGAAGTAAGAAAGAAAGAAGAAAGAAGTAATAAAGAAGTAAGAAAGAAGTAAGAAAGAATTACGAAATAAGTAAGAAAGAAGTAAGAAAGAAAGAAGTAAGAAAGAAGTAAGAAAGAAGAAAGAAAGAAGTAAGAAAGTAGTAAGAAAGAAGAAAGAAAGAAGTAAGAAAGAAGAAATAAAGAAGTAAGAAAGAAGTAAGAAAGAAGTAAGAAAGGAGTAAGAAAGAAAGAAGAAAGAGGTAAGAAAGAAAGAAGAAAGAAGTAAGAAAGAAGTAAGAAAGAAGTAAGAAAGAATTAAGAAAGAAAGAAGAAAGAAGTAAGAAAGAAGTATGAAAGAAGTAAGAAAGAAAGAAGAAAGAAGTAAGAAAGAAGTAAGAAAGAAGTATGAAAGAAGTAAGAAAGAAGAAAGAAAGAAGTAAGAAAGAAGTATGAAAGAAAGAAGAAAGAAGTAAGAAAGAAGTATGAAAGAAGTAAGAAAGAAAGAAGAAAGAAGTAAGAAAGAAGTAAGAAAGAAGTATGAAAGAAGTAAGAAAGAAGAAAGAAAGAAGTAAGAAATAAGTAAGAAAGAAGTAAGAAAGAAGTAAGAAAGAAGTAAGAAAGAAAGAAGAAAGAAGTAAGAAAGAAGTAAGAAAGAAGTAAGAAAGAAGTAAGAAGGAATGAAGAAAGAAGTAAGAAAGAAGAAAGAAAGAAGAAAGAAGTAAGAAAGAAAGAAGTAAGAAAGAAGTAAGAAAGAAGTAAGAAAGAAGTAAGAAAGAAGTAAGAAAGGAGTAAGAAAGAAAGAAGAAAGAGTTAAGAAAGAAAAAGAAAGAAGTAAGAAAGAAGTAAGAAAGAAGTAATAAAGAATTAAGAAAGAAAGAAGTAAGAAAGAAGTAAGAAAGAAAGAAGGAAGAAGTAAGAAAGAAGTAAGAAAGAAGTATGAAAGAAGTAAGAAAGAAAGAAGAAAGAAGTAAGAAAGAAGTAAGAAAGAAGTATGAAAGAAGTAAGAAAGAAGAAAGAAAGAAGTAAGAAAGAAGTAAGAAAGAAGTAAGAAAGAAAGAAGAAAGAAGTAAGAAAGAAGTAAGAAAGAAGTAAGAAAGAAGTAAGAAGGAATGAAGAAAGAAGTAAGAAAGAAGAAAGAAAGAAGAAAGAAGTAAGAAAGAAAGAAGTAAGAAAGAAGTAAGAAAGAAGTAAGAAAGTAGAAAAAAGAAGTTAGAAAGAAGTAAGAAAAAAGTAAGAAAGAAATAAGAAAGAAGTAAGAAAGAAGTAAAAAAGAAGTATGAAAGAAGTAAGAAAGAAGAAAGAAAGCAGTAAGAAAGAAGTAAGAAAGAAGTGAGAAAGAAATAAGGAAGAAAGAAGAAAGAAGAAAGAAAGAAGAAAGAAAGAAGTAAGAAAGAAGTAAGAAGGAATGAAGAAAGAAGTAAGAAAGAAGAAAGAAAGAAGTAAGAAAGAAGAAAGAAAGAAGTAAGAAAGAAGTAAGAAAGAAATAAGAAAGAAAGAAGAAAGAAGAAAGTAGGAAGAAGAAAGGAAGAAGAAAGAAAGAAGTAAGAAAGAAGTAAGAAAGAAGTAAGAAGGAATGAAGAAAGAAGTAAGAAAGAAGAAAGAAAGAAGTAAGAAAGAAGTAAGAAAGAAGTAAGAAAGAAGTAATAAAGAAGTAAGAAAGAAGTAAGAAAGAAAGAAGAAAGAAGTAAGAAAGAAGTAAGAAAGAAAGAAGAAAGAAGTAAGAAAGAAGTAAGAAAGAAGAAAGAAAGTAGTAAGAAAGAAGAAAGAAAGAAGTAAGAAAGAAGTAAGAAAGAAGTAAGAAAGAAAGAAGAAAGAAGTAAGAAAGAAGTAAGAAAGAAGTAAGAAAGAATTACGAAATAAGTAAGAAAGAAGTAAGAAAGAAAGAAGAAAGAAGTAAGAAAGAAGTAAGAAAGAAGTAAGAAAGAAAGAAGAAAGAAAGAAGAAAGAAGTATGAAAGAAGTAAGAAAGAAGAAAGAAAGCAGAAAGAAAGAAGTAAGAAAGAAGTAAGAAAGAAATAAGGAAGAAAGAAGAAAGAAGAAAGAAAGAAGAAAGAAAGAAGTAAGAAAGAAGTAAGAAAGAAGTAAGAAGGAATGAAGAAAGAAGTAAGAAAGAAGAAAGAAAGAAGTAAGAAAGAAGTAAGAAAGAAGTAAGAAAGAAGTAATAAAGAAGTAAGAAAGAAGTAAGAAAGAAAGAAGAAAGAAGTAAGAAAGAAGTAAGAAAGAAGTAAGAAAGAAGTAAGAAAGAAGAAAGAAAGAAGAAAGAAAGAAAGAAGAAAGAAGTAAGAAAGAAGTAAGAAAGAAGTAAGAAAGAAGTAAGAAAGAAGTAAGAAAGAAAGAAGAAAGAAGTAAGAAAGAAGAAAGAAGTATGAAGGAAGTAAGAAAGAAGAAAGAAAGAAGTAAGAAAGAAGTAAGAAAGAAGTAAGAAAGAAGTAAGAAAGAAGTAAGAAAGAAAGAAGAAAGATGTAAGAAAGAAGTAAGAAAGAAGAAAGAAAGTAGTAAGAAAGAAGAAAGAAAGAAGTAAGAAAGAAGTAAGAAAGAAGTAAGAAAGAAAGAAGAAAGAAGTAATAAAGAAGTAAGAAAGAAGTAAGAAAGAATTACGAAATAAGTAAGAAAGAAGTAAGAAAGAAAGAAGTAAGAAAGAAGTAAGAAAGAAGAAAGAAAGAAGTAAGAAAGAAGTAAGAAAGAAGAAAGAAAGAAGTAAGAAAGAAGAAATAAAGAAGTAAGAAAGAAGTAAGAAATAAGTAAGAAAGGAGTAAGAAAGAAAGAAGAAAGAGGTAAGAAAGAAAGAAGAAAGAAGTAAGAAAGAAGTAAGAAAGAAGTAAGAAAGAATTAAGAAAGAAAGAAGAAAGAAGTAAGAAAGAAGTATGAAAGAAGTAAGAAAGAAAGAAGAAAGAAGTAAGAAAGAAGTAAGAAAGAAGTATGAAAGAAGTAAGAAAGAAGAAAGAAAGAAGTAAGAAAGAAGTATGAAAGAAGTAAGAAAGAAAGAAGAAAGAAGAAAGAAAGCAGTAAGAAAGAAGTAAGAAAGAAGTAAGAAAGAAATAAGAAAGAAAGAAGAAAGAAGAAAGAAGAAAGAAGAAAGAAGAAAGAAAGAAGAAAGAAAGAAGTAAGAAAGAAGTAATAAAGAAGTAAGAAGGAATGAAAAAGAAGTAAGAAAGAAGAAAGAAAGAAGTAAGAAAGAAGTAAGAAAGAAGTAAGAAAGAAGTAATAAAGAAGTAAGAAAGAAGTAAGAAAGAAAGAAAAAAGAAGTAAGAAAGAAGTAAGAAAGAAGAAAGAAAGTAGTAAGAAAGAAGAAAGAAAGAAGAAAGAAGTAAGAAAGAAGTAAGAAAGAAAGAAGAAAGAAGTAAGAAAGAAGTAAGAAAGAAGTAAGAAAGAAGTAAGAAAGAATTAAGAAAGAAAGAAGTAAGAAAGAAGTAAGAAAGAAGTAAGAAAGAAGTAAGAAAGGAGTAAGAAAGAAAGAAGAAAGAGTTAAGAAAGAAAGAAGAAAGAAGAAATAAAGAAGTAAGAAAGAAGTAAGAAAGAATTAAGAAAGAAAGAAGTAAGAAAGAAGTAAGAAAGAAAGAAGAAAGAAGTAAGAAAGAAGTAAGAAAGAAGTATGAAAGAAGTAAGAAGGAAAGAATAAATAAGTAAGAAAGAAGTAAGAAAGAAGTATGAAAGAAGTAAGAAAGAAGAAAGAAAGATTAAGAAATAAGTAAGAAAGAAGTAAGAAAGAAAGAAGAAAGAAGTAAGAAAGAAGAAAGAAGTATGAAGGAAGTAAGAAAGAAGAAAGAAAGAAGTAAGAAAGAAGTAAGAAAGAAGTAAGAAAGAAGTATGAAAGAAGTAAGAAAGAAGAAAGAAAGAAGGAAGAAATAAGTAAGAAAGAAGTAAGAAAGAAGTAAGAAAGAAGTAAGAAAGAAAGAAGAAAGAAGTAAGAAAGAAGTAAGAAAGAAGTAAGAAGGAATGAAGAAAGAAGTAAGAAAGAAGAAAGAAAGAAGAAAGAAGTAAGAAAGAAAGAAGTAAGAAAGAAGTAAGAAAGAAGTAAGAAAGTAGAAAAAAGAAGTTAGAAAGAAGTAAGAAAGAAGTAAGAAAGAAGTAAGAAAGAAGAAAGAAAGAAGAAAGAAAGAAAGAAGAAAGAAGTAAGAAAGAAGTAAGAAAGAAGTAAGAAAGAAGTAAGAAAGAAGTAAGAAAGAAAGAAGAAAGAAGTAAGAAAGAAGAAAGAAGTATGAAGGAAGTAAGAAAGAAGAAAGAAAGAAGTAAGAAAGAAGTAAGAAAGAAGTAAGAAAGAAGTAAGAAAGAAGTAAGAAAGAAAGAAGAAAGATGTAAGAAAGAAGTAAGAAAGAAGAAAGAAAGTAGTAAGAAAGAAGAAAGAAAGAAGTAAGAAAGAAGTAAGAAAGAAAGAAGAAAGAAGTAATAAAGAAGTAAGAAAGAAGTAAGAAAGAATTACGAAATAAGTAAGAAAGAAGTAAGAAAGAAAGAAGTAAGAAAGAAGTAAGAAAGAAGAAAGAAAGAAGTAAGAAAGAAGTAAGAAAGAAGAAAGAAAGAAGTAAGAAAGAAGAAATAAAGAAGTAAGAAAGAAGTAAGAAATAAGTAAGAAAGGAGTAAGAAAGAAAGAAGAAAGAGGTAAGAAAGAAAGAAGAAAGAAGTAAGAAAGAAGTAAGAAAGAAGTAAGAAAGAATTAAGAAAGAAAGAAGAAAGAAGTAAGAAAGAAGTATGAAAGAAGTAAGAAAGAAAGAAGAAAGAAGTAAGAAAGAAGTAAGAAAGAAGTATGAAAGAAGTAAGAAAGAAGAAAGAAAGAAGTAAGAAAGAAGTATGAAAGAAAGAAGAAAGAAGTAAGAAAGAAGTATGAAAGAAGTAAGAAAGAAAGAAGAAAGAAGAAAGAAAGCAGTAAGAAAGAAGTAAGAAAGAAGTATGAAAGAAATAAGAAAGAAAGAAGAAAGAAGAAAGAAGAAAGAAGAAAGAAGAAAGAAAGAAGAAAGAAAGAAGTAAGAAAGAAGTAATAAAGAAGTAAGAAGGAATGAAAAAGAAGTAAGAAAGAAGAAAGAAAGAAGTAAGAAAGAAGTAAGAAAGAAGTAAGAAAGAAGTAATAAAGAAGTAAGAAAGAAGTAAGAAAGAAAGAAAAAAGAAGTAAGAAAGAAGTAAGAAAGAAGAAAGAAAGTAGTAAGAAAGAAGAAAGAAAGAAGAAAGAAGTAAGAAAGAAGTAAGAAAGAAAGAAGAAAGAAGTAAGAAAGAAGTAAGAAAGAAGTAAGAAAGAATTACGAAATAAGTAAGAAAGAAGTAAGAAAGAAAGAAGAAAGAAGTAAGAAAGAAGTAAGAAAGAAGTAAGAAAGAAAGAAGAAAGAAGAAAGAAAGAAGTAAGAAAGAAGTAAGAAAGAAGTAAGAAAGAAGTAAGAAGGAATGAAGAAAGTAGTAAGAAAGAAGAAAGAAAGAAGAAAGAAAGAAAGAAGAAAGAAGTAAGAAAGAAGTAAGAAAGAAGTAAGAAAGAAGTAAGAAAGAAGTAAGAAAGAAGTAAGAAAGAAAGAAGAAAGAAGTAAGAAAGAAGAAAGAAGTATGAAGGAAGTAAGAAAGAAGAAAGAAAGAAGTAAGAAAAAAGTAAGAAAGAAGTAAGAAAGAAGTAAGAAAGAAAGAAGAAAGATGTAAGAAAGAAGTAAGAAAGAAGAAAGAAAGTAGTAAGAAAGAAGAAAGAAAGAAGTAAGAAAGAAGTAAGAAAGAAGTAAGAAAGAAAGAAGAAAGAAGTAATAAAGAAGTAAGAAAGAAGTAAGAAAGAAGAAAGAAAGAAGTAAGAAAGAAGTAAGAAAGAAAGAAGTAAGAAAGAAGTAAGAAAGAAGAAAGAAAGAAGTAAGAAAGAAGTAAGAAAGAAGAAAGAAAGAAGTAAGAAAGAAGAAATAAAGAAGTAAGAAAGAAGTAAGGAAGAAGTAAGAAAGGAGTAAGAAAGAAAGAAGAAAGAGGTAAGAAAGAAAGAAGAAGTAAGAAAGAAGTAAGAAAGAAGTAAGAAAGAATTAAGAAAGAAAGAAGTAAGAAAGAAGTAAGAAAAAAAGAAGAAAGAAGTAAGAAAGAAGTATGAAAGAAGTAAGAAAGAAGAAAGAAAGAAGTAAGAAATAAGTAAGAAAGAAGTAAGAAAGAAGTAAGAAAAAAGTAAGAAAGAAAGAAGAAAGAAGTAAGAAAGAAGTAAGAAAGAAGTAAGAAAGAAGTAAGAAGGAATGAAGAAAAAAGTAAGAAAGAAGAAAGAAAGAAGAAAGAAGTAAGAAAGAAAGAAGTAAGAAAGAAGTAAGAAAGAAGTAAGAAAGTAGTAAGAAAGAAGTAAGAAAGGAGTAAGAAAGAAAGAAGAAAGAGGTAAGAAAGAAAGAAGAAAGAAGTAAGAAAGAAGTAAGAAAGAAATAATAAAGAATTAAGAAAGAAAGAAGTAAGAAAGAAGTAAGAAAGAAAGAAGGAAGAAGTAAGAAAGAAGTAAGAAAGAAGTAAGAAAGAAGAAAGAAAGAAGTAAGAAATAAGTAAGAAAGAAGTAAGAAAGAAGTAAGAAAGAAAGAAGAAAAAAGTAAGAAAGAAGTAAGAAAGAAGTATGAAAGAAGTAAGAAAGAAGAAAGAAAGAAGTAAGAAAGAAGTAAGAAAGAAGTAAGAAAGAAAGAAGAAAGAAGTAAGAAAGAAGTAAGAAAGAAGTAAGAAAGAAGTAAGAAGGAATGAAGAAAGAAGTAAGAAAGAAGAAAGAAAGAAGAAAGAAGTAAGAAAGAAAGATGTAAGAAAGAAGTAAGAAAGAAGTAAGAAAGTAGAAAAAAGAAGTTAGAAAGAAGTAAGAAAGAAGTAAGAAAGAAATAAGAAAGAAGTAAGAAAGAAGTAAAAAAGAAGTATGAAAGAAGTAAGAAAGAAGAAAGAAAGCAGTAAGAAAGAAGTAAGAAAGAAGTAAGAAAGAAATAAGGAAGAAAGAAGAAAGAAGAAAGAAAGAAGAAAGAAAGAAGTAAGAAAGAAGTAAGAAAGAAGTAAGAAGGAATGAAGAAAGAAGTAAGAAAGAAGAAAGAAAGAAGTAGGAAAGAAGAAAGAAAGAAGTAAGAAAGAAGAAAGAAAGCAGTAAGAAAGAAGTAAGAAAGAAGTAAGAAAGAAATAAGAAAGAAAGAAGAAAGAAGAAAGAAAGAAGAAAGAAAGAAGTAAGAAAGAAGTAAGAAAGAAGTAAGAAGGAATGAAGAAAAAGTAAGAAAGAAGAAAGAAAGAAGTAAGAAAGAAGTAAGAAAGAAGTAAGAAAGAAGTAAGAAAGAAGTAATAAAGAAGTAAGAAAGAAGTAAGAAAGAAAGAAGAAAGAAGTAAGAAAGAAGTAAGAAAGAAGAAAGAAAGTAGTAAGAAAGAAGAAAGAAAGAAGTAAGAAAGAAGTAAGAAAGAAGTAAGAAAGAAAGAAGAAAGAAGTAAGAAAGAAGTAAGAAAGAAGTAAGAAAGAATTACGAAATAAGTAAGAAAGAAGTAAGAAAGAAAGAAGAAAGAAGTAAGAAAGAAGTAAGAAAGAAGTAAGAAAGAAAGAAGAAAGAAGAAAGAAAGAAGTAAGAAAGAAGTAAGAAAGAAGTAAGAAGGAATGAAGAAAGTAGTAAGAAAGAAGTAAGAAAGAAGTAAGAAAGAAAGAAGAAAGAAGTAAGAAAGAAGTAAGAAAGAAGTAAGAAAGAAGTAAGAAAGAAGAAAGAACGAAGTAAGAAAGAAGAAAGAAAGAAGTAAGAAAGAAGTAAGAAAGAAGTAAGAAAGAAGTAAGAAAGAAAGAAGAAAGAAGTAAGAAAGAAGTAAGAAAGAAGAAAAAAGTTAGAAAGAAGTAAGAAAGAAGTAAGAAAGAAATAAGAAAGAAGTAAGAAAGAAGTAAAAAAGAAGTATGAAAGAAGTAAGAAAGAAGAAAGAAAGCAGTAAGAAAGAACTAAGAAAGAATTAAGAAAGAATAAGGAAGAAAGAAGAAAGAAGAAAGAAAGAAGAAAGAAAGAAGTAAGAAAGAAGTAAGAAAGAAGTAAGAAGGAATGAAGAAAGAAGTAAGAAAGAAGAAAGAAAGAAGTAAGAAAGAAGAAAGAAAGAAGTAAGAAAGAAGTAAGAAAGAAGTAAGAAAGAAGTAAGAAAGAAAGAAGAAAGAAGTAATAAAGAAGTAAGAAAGAAGTAAGAAAGAATTACGAAATAAGTAAGAAAGAAGTAAGAAAGAAAGAAGTAAGAAAGATATAAGAAAGAAGAAAGAAAGAAGTAAGAAAGAAGTAAGAAAGAAGAAAGAAAGAAGTAAGAAAGAAGAAATAAAGAAGTAAGAAAGAAGTAAGAAAGAAGTAAGAAAGGAGTAAGAAAGAAAGAAGAAAGAGGTAAGAAAGAAAGAAGAAAGAAGTAAGAAAGAAGTAAGAAAGAATTAAGAAAGAAAGAAGTAAGAAAGAAGTAAGAAAGAAAGAAGAAAGAAGTAAGAAAGAAGTAAGAAAGAAGTATGAAAGAAGTAAGAAAGAAAGAAGAAAGAAGTAAGAAAGAAGTAAGAAAGAAGTATGAAAGAAGTAAGAAAGAAGAAAGAAAGAAGAAAGAAAGAAAGAAGAAAGAAGTAAGAAAGAAGTAAGAAAGAAGTAAGAAAGAAGTAAGAAAGAAGTAAGAAAGAAGAAAGAAAGAAAGAAGAAAGAAGTAAGAAAGAAGTAAGAAAGAAAGAAGAAAGAAGTAAGAAAGAAGTAAGAAAGAAGTGAGAAAGAAGTAAGAAAGAAAGAAGAAAGAAGTAAGAAAGAATTAAGAAAGAAGTAAGAAAGGAGTAAGGAAGAAATAAGAAAGAGGTAAGAAAGAAAGAAGAAAGAAGTAAGAAAGAAGTAAGAAAGAAGTAAGAAAGAATTAAGAAAGAAAGAAGTAAGGAAGAAGTAAGAAAGAAAGAAGAAAGAAGTAAGAAAGAAGTAAGAAATAAGTATGAAAGAAGTAAGAAAGAAGTAAGAAATAAGTAAGAAAGAAGTAAGAAAGAAGTAAGAAAGAAAGAAGAAAGAAGTAAGAAAGAAGTAAGAAAGAGGTAAGAAAGAAGTAAGAAGGAATGAAGAAAGAAGTAAGAAAGAAGTAAGAAAGAAGAAAGAAAGAAGTAAGAAAAAAGTAAGAAAGGAGTAAGAAAGAAAGAAGAAAGAGGTAAGAAAGAAAGAAGAAAGAAGTAAGAAAGAAGTAAGAAAGAAGTAAGAAAGAATTAAGAAAGAAAGAAGTAAGAAAGAAGTAAGAAAGAAAGAAGGAAGAAGTAAGAAAGAAGTAAGAAAGAAGTATGAAAGAAGTAAGAAAGAAAGAAGAAAGAAGTAAGAAAGAAGTATGAAAGAAGTAAGAAAGAAGAAAGAAAGAAGTAAGAAAGGAGTAAGAAAGAAAGAAGAAAGAGGTAAGAAAGAAAGAAGAAAGAAGTAAGAAAGAAGTAAGAAGGAAGTAAGAAAGAATTAAGAAAGAAAGAAGTAAGAAAGAAGTAAGAAAGAAGTAAGAAAGAAGTAAGAAAGGAGTAAGAAAGAAAGAAGAAAGAGGTAAGAAAGAAAGAAGAAAGAAGAAATAAAGAAGTAAGAAAGAAGTAAGAAAGAATTAAGAAAGAAAGAAGTAAGAAAGAAAGAAGAAAGAAGTAAGAAAGAAGTAAGAAAGAAGTATGAAAGAAGTAAGAAAGAAAGAAGAAAGAAGTAAGAAAGAAGTAAGAAAGAAGTATGAAAGAAGTAAGAAAGAAGAAAGAAAGAAGTAAGAAATAAGTAAGAAAGAAGTAAGAAAGAAGTAAGAAATAAAGAAGAAAGAAGTAAGAAAGAAGTAAGAAAGAAGTAAGAAAGAAGTAAGAAGGAATGAAGAAAGAAGTAAGAAAGAAGAAAGAAAGAAGAAAGAAGTAAGAAAGAAAGAAGTAAGAAAGAAGTAAGAAAGAAGTAAGAAAGTAGAAAAAAGAAGTTAGAAAGAAGTTAGAAAGAAGTAAGAAAGAAGTAAGAAAGAAGAAAGAAAGAAGTAAGAAGGAATGAAGAAAGAAGTAAGAAAGAAGAAAGAAGTAAGAAAGAAGTAAGAAAGAAGTAAGAAAGAAGTAAGAAGGAATGAAGAAAGAAGTAAGAAAGAAGAAAGAAAGAAGAAAGAAGTAAGAAAGAAGTAAGAAAGAAGTAAGAAAGAAGTAAGAAAGAAGTAAGAAAGAAGTAAGAAAGATAGAAGAAAGAAGTAAGAAAGAAGAAAGAAGTATGAAGGAAGTAAGAAAGAAGAAAGAAAGAAGTAAGAAAGAAGTAAGAAAGAAGTAAGAAAGAAGTAAGAAAGAAGTAAGTAAGAAAGAAGAAAGAAGTAAGAAAGAAGTAAGAAAGAAGAAAGAAAGTAGTAAGAAAGAAGAAAGAAAGAAGTAAGAAAGAAGTAAGAAAGAAGTAAGAAAGAAGTAAGAAAGAAAGAAGAAAGAAGTAATAAAGAAGTAAGAATGAAGTAGGAAATAATTACGAAATAAGTAAGAAAGAAGTAAGAAAGAAGTAAGAAAGAAGAAAGAAAGAAGTAAGAAAGAAGAAATAAAGAAGTAAGAAAGAAGTAAGAAAGAAGTAAGAAAGGAGTAAGAAAGAAAGAAGAAAGAGGTAAGAAAGAAAGAAGAAAGAAGTAAGAAAGAAGTAAGAAAGAAGTAAGAAAGAATTAAGAAAGAAAGAAGTAAGAAAGAAGTAAGAAAGAAAGGAGAAAGAAGTAAGAAAGAAGTAAGAAAGAAGTATGAAAGAAGTAAGAAAGAAGAAAGAAAGAAGTAAGAAATAAGTAAGAAAGAAGTAAGAAAGAAGTAAGAAAGAAGTAAGAAAGAAAGAAGAAAGAAGTAAGAAAGAAGTAAGAAAGAAGTAAGAAAGAAGTAAGAAGGAATGAAGAAGAAGTAAGAAAGAAGAACGAAAGAAGAAAGAAGTAAGAAAGAAAGAAGTAAGAAAGAAGTAAGAAAGAAGTAAGAAAGAAGTATGAAAGAAGTAAGAAAGAAGAAAGAAAGAAGTAAGAAATAAGTAAGAAATAAGTAAGAAAGAAGTAAGAAAGAAAGAAGAAAGAAGTAAGAAAGAAGTAAGAAAGAAGTAAGAAAGAAGTAAGAAGGAATGAAGAAAGAAGTAAGAAAGAAGAAAGAAAGAAGAAAGAAGTAAGAAAGAAAGAAGTAAGAAAGAAGTAAGAAAGAAGTAAGAAAGTAGAAAAGAGAAGTTAGAAAGAAGTAAGAAAGAAGTAAGAAAGAAGTAAGAAAGAAGAAAGAAAGAAGAAAGAAAGAAAGAAGAAAGAAGTAAGAAAGAAGTAAGAAAGAAGTAAGAAAGAAGTAAGAAAGAAGTAAGAAAGAAAGAAGAAAGAAGTAAGAAAGAAGAAAGAAGTATGAAAGAAGTAAGAAAGAAGAAAGAAAGAAGTAAGAAAGAAGTAAGAAAGAAGTAAGAAAGAAGTAAGAAAGAAAGAAGAAAGAAGTAAGAAAGAAGTAAGAAAGAAGTAAGAAAGAAAGAAGAAAGAAGTAAGAAAGAAGTAAGAAAGAAGTAAGAAAGAAGTAAGAAAGAAGTAAGAAAGAAGTAAGAAAGAAGTAAGAAAGAAAGAAGAAAGAAGTAAGAAAGAAGTAAGAAAGAAGTAAGAAAGAAGTAAGAAAGAAGAAAGAAAGAAGTAAGAAATAAGAAAGAAAGAAGTAAGAAAGAAGTAAGAAAGAAGTAAGAAAGAAGTAAGAAAGAAGTAAGAAATAAGTAAGAAAGAAGAAAAAAGAAGTTAGAAAGAAGTAAGAAAGAAGTAAGAAAGAAGTAAGAAAGAAAGAAGAAAGAAGTAAGAAAGAAGTAAGAAAGAAGTAATAAAGAATTAAAAAGGAATGAAGAAAGAAGTAAGAAAGAAGAAAGAACGAAGTAAGAAAGAAGTAAGAAAGAAGTAAGAAAGAAGTAAGAAAGAAAGTAGAAAGAAGTAAGAAAGAAGTAAGAAAGAAGTATGAAAGAAGTAAGAAAGAAGAAAGAAAGAAATAAGAAAGAAGTAAGAAAGAAGTAAGAAAGAAGTAAGAAAGAAAGAAGAAAGAACATAGAAAGAAGTAAGAAAGAAGTAAGAAAGAAGTAAGAAGGAATGAAGAAAGTAGTAAGAAAGAAGTAAGAAAGAAGTAAGAAAGAAAGAAGAAAGAAGTAAGAAAGAAGTAAGAAAGAAGTAAGAAAGAAGTAAGAAAGAAGTAAGAAAGAAGAAAGAAAGAAGTAAGAAAGAAGTAAGAAAGAAGTAAGAAAGAAGTAAGAAAGAAGTACGAAAGAAGTAAGAAAGAATTAAGAAAGAAAGAAGTAAGAAAGAAGTAAGAAAGAAAGAAGAAAGAAGTAAGAAAGAAGTAAGAAAGAAGTAAGAAAGAAAGAAGAAAGAAGTAAGAAAGAAGTAAGAAAGAAGTAAGAAAGAAGAAAGAAAGAAGTAAGAAAGAAGAAAGAAAGAAGTAAGAAAGAAGTAAGAAAGAAGAAAGAAAGAAGTAAGAAAGAAGAAAGAAAGAAGTAAGAAAGAAGTAAGAAAGAAGTAAGAAAGAAGTAAGAAAGAAGTACGAAAGAAGTAAGAAAGAATTAAGAAAGAAAGAAGTAAGAAAGAAGTAAGAAAGAAAGAAGAAAGAAGTAAGAAAGAAGTAAGAAAGAAGTAAGAAAGAAAGAAGAAAGAAGTAAGAAAGAAGTAAGAAAGAAGTAAGAAAGAAGTAAGAAAGAAGAAAGAAAGAAGTAAGAAAGAAGAAAGAAAGAAGTAAGAAAGAAGTAAGAAAGAAGTAAGAAAGAAGTAAGAAAGAAAGAAGAAAGAAGTAAGAAAGAAGTAAGAAAGAAGTAAGAAAGAAGAAAAAAGTTAGAAAGAAGTAAGAAAGAAGTAAGAAACAAATAAGAAAGAAGTAAGAAAGAAGTAAGAAAGAAGTAAAAAAGAAGTATGAAAGAAGTAAGAAAGAAGAAAGAAAGCAGTAAGAAAGAAGTAAGAAAGAAATAAGAAAGAAAGAAGAAAGAAGAAAGAAAGAATTAGGAAAGAAGTAAGAAAGAAGTAAGAAAGAAAGAAGAAAGAAGTAAGAAAGAAGTAAGAAAGAAGTAAGAAAGTAGTAAGAAGGAATGAAGAAAGAAGTAAGAAAGAAGTAAGAAAGAAGAAAGAAAGAAGTAAGAAAGAAGAAAGAAACAAGTAAGAAATAAGTAAGAAAGAAGTAAGAAAGAAGTAAGAAAGAAAGAAGAAAGAAGTAAGAAAGAAGTAAGAAAGAAGAAAGAAGTAAGAAAGAAAGAAGTAAGAAAGAAGTAAGAAAGAAGTAAGAAAGAAGTAAGAAAGAAGTAAGAAAGGAGTAAGAAAGAAAGAAGAAAGAGGTAAGAAAGAAAGAAGAAAGAAGTAAGAAAGAAGTAAGAAAGAAGTAAGAAAGAATTAAGAAAGAAAGAAGTAAGAAAGGAGTAAGAAAGAAAGAAGGAAGAAGTAAGAAAGAAGTAAGAAAGAAGTATGAAAGAAGTAAGAAAGAAAGAAGAAAGAAGTAAGAAAGAAGTAAGAAAGAAGTATGAAAGAAGTAAGAAAGAAGAAAGAAAGAAGTATGAAAGAAGTAAGAAAGAAGAAAGAAAGAAGTAAGAAAGGAGTAAGAAAGAAAGAAGAAAGAGGTAAGAAAGAAAGAAGAAAGAAGTAAGAAAGAAGTAAGAAAGAAGTAAGAAAGAATTAAGAAAGAAAGAAGTAAGAAAGAAGTAAGAAAGAAGTAAGAAAGAAGTAAGAAAGGAGTAAGAAAGAAAGAAGTAAGAAAGAAGTAAGAAAGAAAGAAGAAAGAAGTAAGAAAGAAGTAAGAAAGAAGTAAGAAAGAAGTAAGAAGGAATGAAGAAAGAAGTAAGAAAGAAGAAAGAAAGAAGAAAGAAGTAAGAAAGAAGTAAGAAAGAAGTAAGAAAGAAGTAAGAAAGAATTAAGAAAGAAGTAAGAAAGAAAGAAGAAAGAAGTAAGAAAGAAGAAAGAAGTATGAAGGAAGTAAGAAAGAAGAAAGAAAGAAGTAAGAAAGAAGTAAGAAAGAAGTAAGAAAGAAGTAAGTAAGAAAGAAGAAAGAAGTAAGAAAGAAGTAAGAAAGAAGAAAGAAAGTAGTAAGAAAGAAGAAAGAAAGAAGTAAGAAAGAAGTAAGAAAGAAGTAAGAAAGAAGTAAGAAAGAAAGAAGAAAGAAGTAAGAAAGAAGTAAGAAAGAAGTAAGAAAGAAGTAAGAAGGAATGAAGAAAGAAGTAAGAAAGAAGAAAGAAAGAAGAAAGAAGTAAGAAAGAAAGAAGTAAGAAAGAAGTAAGAAAGAAGTAAGAAAGTAGAAAAAAGAAGTTAGAAAGAAGTTAGAAAGAAGTAAGAAAGAAGTAAGAAAGAAGAAAGAAAGAAGTAAGAAGGAATGAAGAAAGAAGTAAGAAAGAAGAAAGAAGTAAGAAAGAAGTAAGAAAGAAGTAAGAAAGAAGTAAGAAGGAATGAAGAAAGAAGTAAGAAAGAAGAAAGAAAGAAGAAAGAAGTAAGAAAGAAGTAAGAAAGAAGTAAGAAAGAAGTAAGAAAGAAGTAAGAAAGAAGTAAGAAAGAAAGAAGAAAGAAGTAAGAAAGAAGAAAGAAGTATGAAGGAAGTAAGAAAGAAGAAAGAAAGAAGTAAGAAAGAAGTAAGAAAGAAGTAAGAAAGAAGTAAGTAAGAAAGAAGAAAGAAGTAAGAAAGAAGTAAGAAAGAAGAAAGAAAGTAGTAAGAAAGAAGAGAGAAAGAAGTAAGAAAGAAGTAAGAAAGAAGTAAGAAAGAAGTAAGAAAGAAAGAAGAAAGAAGTAATAAAGAAGTAAGAAAGAAGTAGGAAATAATTACGAAATAAGTAAGAAAGAAGTAAGAAAGAAAGAAGTAAGAAAGAAGTAAGAAAGAAGAAAGAAAGAAGTAAGAAAGAAGTAAGAAAGAAGAAAGAAAGAAGTAAGAAAGAAGAAATAAAGAAGTAAGAAAGAAGTAAGAAAGAAGTAAGAAAGGAGTAAGAAAGAAAGAAGAAAGAGGTAAGAAAGAAAGAAGAAAGAAGTAAGAAAGAAGTAAGAAAGAAGTAAGAAAGAATTAAGAAAGAAAGAAGTAAGAAAGAAGTAAGAAAGAAAGGAGAAAGAAGTAAGAAAGAAGTATGAAAGAAGTAAGAAAGAAAGAAGAAAGAAGTAAGAAAGAAGTAAGAAAGAAGTATGAAAGAAGTAAGAAAGAAGAAAGAAAGAAGTAAGAAATAAGTAAGAAAGAAGTAAGAAAGAAGTAAGAAAGAAGTAAGAAAGAAAGAAGAAAGAAGTAAGAAAGAAGTAAGAAAGAAGTAAGAAAGAAGTAAGAAGGAATGAAGAAAGAAGTAAGAAAGAAGAACGAAAGAAGAAAGAAGTAAGAAAGAAAGAAGTAAGAAAGAAGTAAGAAAGAAGTAAGAAAGTAGAAAAAAGAAGTTAGAAAGAAGTAAGAAAGAAGTATGAAAGAAGTAAGAAAGAAATAAGAAAGAATTAAGAAAGAAGTAAGAAAGAAGTAAAAAAGAAGTAAGAAAGAAAGAAGAAAGAAGTAATAAAGAAGTTAGAAAGAAGTAAGAAAGAAGTAAGAAAGAAAGAAGAAAGAAGTAATAAAGAAGTAAGAAAGAAGTAAGAAAGAATTACGAAATAAGTAAGAAAGAAGTAAGAAAGAAAGAAGTAAGAAAGAAGTAAGAAAGAAGAAAGAAAGTAGTAAGAAAGAAGTAAGAAAGAAGAAAGAAAGAAGTAAGAAAGAAGAAATAAAGAAGTAAGAAAGAAGTAAGAAAGAAGTAAGAAAGGAGTAAGAAAGAAAGAAGAAAGAGGTAAGAAAGAAAGAAGAAAGAAGTAAGAAAGAAGTAAGAAAGAAGTAAGAAAGAATTAAGAAAG
Organism: Columba livia; assembly: GCF_036013475.1. NCBI lineage: Eukaryota > Metazoa > Chordata > Aves > Columbiformes > Columbidae > Columba > Columba livia. Next base: position 70,674 of record NW_027043423.1, read on the forward strand.
AAGGAAGTAAGAAAGAAGTAAGAAAGAAAGAAGAAAGAAGTAAGAAAGAAGTAAGAAAGAACTATGAAAGAAGTAAGAAAGAAGAAAGAAAGAAGTAAGAAATAAGTAAGAAAGAAGTAAGAAAGAAGTAAGAAAGAAAGAAGAAAGAAGTAAGAAAGAAGTAAGAAAGAAGTAAGAAAGAAGTAAGAAGGAATGAAGAAAGAAGTAAGAAAGAAGAAAGAAAGAAGAAAGAAGTAAGAAAGAAAGAAGTAAGAAAGAAGTAAGAAAGAAGTAAGAAAGTAGAAAAGAGAAGTTAGAAAGAAGTAAGAAAGAAGTAAGAAAGAAGTAAGAAAGAAGAAAGAAAGAAGAAAGAAAGAAAGAAGAAAGAAGTAAGAAAGAAGTAAGAAAGAAGTAAGAAAGAAGTAAGAAAGAAGTAAGAAAGATGTAAGAAAGAAAGAAGAAAGAAGTAAGAAAGAAGAAAGAAGTATGAAAGAAGTAAGAATGAAGAAAGAAAGAAGTAAGAAAGAAGTAAGAAAGAAGTAAGAAAGAAGTAAGAAAGAAAGAAGAAAGAAGTAAGAAAGAAGTAAGAAAGAATTAAGAAAGAAAGAAGAAAGAAGAAAGAAGTAAGAAAGAAGTAAGAAAGAAGTATGAAAGAAGTAAGAAAGAAGAAAGAAAGAAGTAAGAAATAAGTAAGAAAGAAGTAAGAAAGAAGTAAGAAAGAAAGAAGAAAGAAGTAAGAAAGAAGTAAGAAAGAAGTAAGAAAGAAGTAAGAAGGAATGAAGAAAGAAGTAAGAAAGAAGAAAGAAAGAAGAAAGAAGTAAGAAAGAAGTAAGAAAGAAGTAAGAAAGAAGTAAGAAAGTAGAAAAAAGAAGTTAGAAAGAAGTTAGAAAGAAGTAAGAAAGAAGTAAGAAAGAAGAAAGAAAGAAGTAAGAAGGAATGAAGAAAGAAGTAAGAAAGAAGAAAGAAGTAAGAAAGAAGTAAGAAAGAAGTAAGAAAGAAGTAAGAAGGAATGAAGAAAGAAGTAAGAAAGAAGAAAGAAAGAAGAAAGAAGTAAGAAAGAAGTAAGAAAGAAGTAAGAAAGAAGTAAGAAAGAAGTAAGAAAGAAGTAAGAAAGATAGAAGAAAGAAGTAAGAAAGAAGAAAGAAGTATGAAGGAAGTAAGAAAGAAGAAAGAAAGAAGTAAGAAAGAAGTAAGAAAGAAGTAAGAAAGAAGTAAGAAAGAAGTAAGTAAGAAAGAAGAAAGAAGTAAGAAAGAAGTAAGAAAGAAGAAAGAAAGTAGTAAGAAAGAAGAAAGAAAGAAGTAAGAAAGAAGTAAGAAAGAAGTAAGAAAGAAGTAAGAAAGAAAGAAGAAAGAAGTAATAAAGAAGTAAGAAAGAAGTAGGAAATAATTACGAAATAAGTAAGAAAGAAGTAAGAAAGAAAGAAGTAAGAAAGAAGTAAGAAAGAAGAAAGAAAGAAGTAAGAAAGAAGTAAGAAAGAAGAAAGAAAGAAGTAAGAAAGAAGAAATAAAGAAGTAAGAAAGAAGTAAGAAAGAAGTAAGAAAGGAGTAAGAAAGAAAGAAGAAAGAGGTAAGAAAGAAAGAAGAAAGAAGTAAGAAAGAAGTAAGAAAGAAGTAAGAAAGAATTAAGAAAGAAAGAAGTAAGAAAGAAGTAAGAAAGAAAGGAGAAAGAAGTAAGAAAGAAGTATGAAAGAAGTAAGAAAGAAAGAAGAAAGAAGTAAGAAAGAAGTAAGAAAGAAGTATGAAAGAAGTAAGAAAGAAGAAAGAAAGAAGTAAGAAATAAGTAAGAAAGAAGTAAGAAAGAAGTAAGAAAGAAGTAAGAAAGAAAGAAGAAAGAAGTAAGAAAGAAGTAAGAAAGAAGTAAGAAAGAAGTAAGAAGGAATGAAGAAAGAAGTAAGAAAGAAGAACGAAAGAAGAAAGAAGTAAGAAAGAAAGAAGTAAGAAAGAAGTAAGAAAGAAGTAAGAAAGTAGAAAAAAGAAGTTAGAAAGAAGTAAGAAAGAAGTAAGAAAGAAGTAAGAAAGAAATAAGAAAGAAGTAAGAAAGAAGTAAGAAAGAAGTAAAAAATAAGTCAGAAAGAAAGAAGAAAGAAGTAATAAAGAAGTTAGAAAGAAGTAAGAAAGAAGTAAGAAAGAAAGAAGAAAGAAGTAATAAAGAAGTAAGAAAGAAGTAAGAAAGAATTACGAAATAAGTAAGAAAGAAGTAAGAAAGAAAGAAGTAAGAAAGAAGTAAGAAAGAAGAAAGAAAGAAGTAAGAAAGAAGTAAGAAAGAAGAAAGAAAGAAGTAAGAAAGAAGAAATAAAGAAGTAAGAAAGAAGTAAGAAAGAAGTAAGAAAGGAGTAAGAAAGAAAGAAGAAAGAAGTAAGAAAGAAGTAAGAAAGAAGTAAGAAAGAATTAAGAAAGAAGGAAGTAAGAAAGAAGTAAGAAAGAAAGAAGAAAGAAGTAAGAAAGAAGTAAGAAAGAACTATGAAAGAAGTAAGAAAGAAGAAAGAAAGAAGTAAGAAATAAGTAAGAAAGAAGTAAGAAAGAAAGAAGAAAGAAGTAAGAAAGAAGTAAGAAAGAAGTAAGAAAGAAGTAAGAAGGAATGAAGAAAGAAGTAAGAAAGAAGAAAGAAAGAAGAAAGAAGTAAGAAAGAAAGAAGTAAGAAAGAAGTAAGAAAGAAGTAAGAAAGTAGAAAAGAGAAGTTAGAAAGAAGTAAGAAAGAAGTAAGAAAGAAGTAAGAAAGAAGAAAGAAAGAAGAAAGAAAGAAAGAAGAAAGAAGTAAGAAAGAAGTAAGAAAGAAGTAAGAAAGAAGTAAGAAAGAAGTAAGAAAGAAGTAAGAAAGAAAGAAGAAAGAAGTAAGAAAGAAGAAAGAAGTATGAAAGAAGTAAGAAAGAAGAAAGAAAGAAGTAAGAAAGAAGTAAGAATGAAGTAAGAAAGAAGTAAGAAAGAAAGAAGAAAGAAGTAAGAAAGAAGTAAGAAAGAAGTAAGAAAGAAAGAAGAAAGAAGAAAGAAGTAAGAAAGAAGTAAGAAAGAAGTAAGAAAGAAGTAAGAAAGAAAGAAGAAAGAAGTAAGAAAGAAGTAAGAAAGAAGTAAGAAAGAAGTAAGAAAGAAGAAAGAAAGAAGTAAGAAATAAGAAAGAAAGAAGTAAGAAAGAAGTAAGAAAGAAGTAAGAAAGAAGTAAGAAAGAAGTAAGAAGTAAGTAAGAAAGAAGAAAAAAGAAGTTAGAAAGAAGTAAGAAAGAAGTAAGAAAGAAGTAAGAAAGAAGTAAGAAAGAAAGAAGAAAGAAGTAAGAAAGAAGTAAGAAAGAAGTAATAAAGAATTAAAAAGGAATGAAGAAAGAAGTAAGAAAGAAGAAAGAACGAAGTAAGAAAGAAGTAAGAAAGAAGTAAGAAAGAAGTAAGAAAGAAAGTAGAAAGAAGTAAGAAAGAAGTAAGAAAGAAGTATGAAAGAAGTAAGAAAGAAGAAAGAAAGAAATAAGAAAGAAGTAAGAAAGAAGTAAGAAAGAAGTAAGAAAGAAAGAAGAAAGAACAAAGAAAGAAGTAAGAAAGAAGTAAGAAAGAAGTAAGAAGGAATGAAGAAAGTTGTAAGAAAGAAGTAAGAAAGAAGTAAGAAAGAAAGAAGAAAGAAGTAAGAAAGAAGTAAGAAAGAAGTAAGAAAGAAGTAAGAAAGAAGTAAGAAAGAAGAAAGAAAGAAGTAAGAAAGAAGTAAGAAAGAAGTAAGAAAGAAGTACGAAAGAAGTACGAAAGAAGTAAGAAAGAATTAAGAAAGAAAGAAGTAAGAAAGAAGTAAGAAAGAAAGAAGAAAGAAGTAAGAAAGAAGTAAGAAAGAAGTAAGAAAGAAAGAAGAAAGAAGTAAGAAAGAAGTAAGAAAGAAGTAAGAAAGAAGTAAGAAAGAAGAAAGAAAGAAGTAAGAAAGAAGAAAGAAAGAAGTAAGAAAGAAGTAAGAAAGAAGAAAGAAAGAAGTAAGAAAGAAGTAAGAAAGAAGTAAGAAAGAAGTAAGAAAGAAGTAAGAAAGAAGTAAGAAAGAAGTACGAAAGAAGTAAGAAAGAATTAAGAAAGAAAGAAGTAAGAAAGAAGTAAGAAAGAAAGAAGAAAGAAGTAAGAAAGAAGTAAGAAAGAAGTAAGAAAGAAAGAAGAAAGAAGTAAGAAAGAAGTAAGAAAGAAGTAAGAAAGAAGTAAGAAAGAAGAAAGAAAGAAGTAAGAAAGAAGAAAGAAAGAAGTAAGAAAGAAGTAAGAAAGAAGTAAGAAAAAAGTAAGAAAGAAAGAAGAAAGAAGTAAGAAAGAAGTAAGAAAGAAGTAAGAAAGAAGAAAAAAGTTAGAAAGAAGTAAGAAAGAAGTAAGAAAGAAATAAGAAAGAAGTAAGAAAGAAGTAAGAAAGAAGTAAAAAAGAAGTATGAAAGAAGTAAGAAAGAAGAAAGAAAGCAGTAAGAAAGAAGTAAGAAAAAAATAAGAAAGAAAGAAGAAAGAAGAAAGAAAGAATTAGGAAAGAAGTAAGAAAGAAGTAAGAAAGAAAGAAGAAAGAAGTAAGAAAGAAGTAAGAAAGAAGTAAGAAAGAAGTAAGAAAGAAGAAAGAAAGAAGTAAGAAAGAAGAAAGAAAGAAGTAAGAAAGAAGTAAGAAAGAATGAAGAAAGAAGTAAAAAAGAAGAAAGAAAGAATAAAGAAAGAAGTAAGAAAGAAGAAAGAAAGAAGTAAGAAAGAAGTAAGAAAGAAGTAAGATAGAAAGAAGAAAGAAGTAAGAAAGAAGTAAGAAAGAAGTAAGAAAGAAAGAAGAAAGAAGTAAGAAACAAGTAAGAAAGAAGTAAGAAAGAAGTAAGAAAGAAGTAAGAAAGAATTAAGAAAGAAGTAAGAAAGAAATAAGAAAGAAAGAAGAAAGAAGAAAGAAAGAAGTAGGAAAGAAGTAAGAAAGAAGTAAGAAAGAAAGAATAAAGAAGTAAGAAAGAAGTAAGAAAGAAGTAAGAAAGAAAGAAGAAGAAAGAAGTAAGAAAGAAGTAAGAAAGAAGTAAGAAGAAATGAAGAAAGAAGTAAGAAAGAAGAAAGAAAGAAGTAAGAAAGAAGTAAGAAAGAAAGAAGTAAGAAAGAAGTAAGAAAGAAGTAAGAAAGTAGAAAAAAGAAGTTAGAAAGAAGTAAGAAAGAAGTAAGAAAGAAGTAAGAAAGAAGAAAGAAAGAAGAAAGAAAGAAAGAAGAAGGAAGTAAGAAAGAAGTAAGAAAGAAGAAAAAAGAAGTTATAAAGAAGTAAGAAAGAAGTAAGAAAGAAGTAAGAAAGAAGTAAAAAAGAAAGAAGAAAGAAGTAAGAAAGAAGTAAGAAAGAAGTAATAAAGAATTAAAAAGGAATGAAGAAAGAAGTAAGAAAGAAGAAAGAACGAAGTAAGAAAGAAGTAAGAAAGAAGTAAGAAAGAAGTAAGAAAGAAAGTAGAAAGAAGTAAGAAAGAAGTAAGAAAGAAGTATGAAAGAAGTAAGAAAGAAATAAGAAAGAAATAAGAAAGAAGTAAGAAAGAAGTAAGAAAGAAGTAAGAAAGAAAGAAAGAAGAAAGAAGTAAGAAAGAAGTAAGAGAGAAGTAAGAAAGAAGTAAGAAAGAAGTAAGAAAGAAGTAAGAAAGAAGTAAGAAGGAATGAAGAAAGAAGTAAGAAAGAAAGAAGAAAGAAGTAAGAAAGAAGTAAGAAAGAAGTAAGAAAGAAGTAAGAAAGAAGAAAGAAGTAAGAAAGAAGTAAGAAAGAAGTAAGAAAGAAGTAAGAAAGAAGTAAGAAAGAAGTAAGAAAGAAGTAAGAAAGAAGTAAGAAAGAAAGAAGAAAGAAGTAAGAAAGAAGTAAGAAAGAAGTATGAAAGAAGTAAGAAAGAAGTAAGAAAGAAAGAAGAAAGAAGTAAGAAAGAAGTAAGAAAGAATAAGAAAGAAGTAAGAAAGAAGAAAGAAAGAAGTAAGAAATAAGAAAGAAAGAAGTAAGAAAGAAGTAAGAAAGAAGTAAGAAAGAAGTAAGAAAGAAGTAAGAAATAAGTAAGAAAGAAGAAAAAAGAAGTTAGAAAGAAGTAAGAAAGAAGTAAGAAAGAAGTAAGAAAGAAGTAAGAAAGAAAGAAGAAAGAAGTAAGAAAGAAGTAAGAAAGAAGTAATAAAGAATTAAATAGGAATGAAGAAAAAAGTAAGAAAGAAGAAAGAACGAAGTAAGAAAGAAGTAAGAAAGAAGTAAGAAAGAAAGTAGAAAGAAGTAAGAAAGAAGTAAGAAAGAAGTATGAAAGAAGTAAGAAAGAAGAAAGAAAGAAATAAGAAAGAAGTAAGAAAGAAGTAAGAAAGAAGTGAGAAAGAAAGAAGAAAGAAGAAAGAAAGAAGTAAGAAAGAAGTAAGAAAGAAGTAAGAAGGAATGAAGAAAGTAGTAAGAAAGAAGTAAGAAAGAAGTAAGAAAGAAAGAAGAAAGAAGTAAGAAAGAAGTAAGAAAGAAGTAAGAAAGAAGTAAGAAAGAAGTAAGAAAGAAGAAAGAAAGAAGTAAGAAAGAAGTAAGAAAGAAGTAAGAAAGAAGTAAGAAAGAAGTACGAAAGAAGTAAGAAAGAATTAAGAAAGAAAGAAGTAAGAAAGAAGTAAGAAAGAAAGAAGAAAGAAGTAAGAAAGAAGTAAGAAAGAAGTAAGAAAGAAGTAAGAAAGAAGAAAGAAAGAAGTAAGAAAGAAGAAAGAAAGAAGTAAGAAAGAAGTAAGAAAGAAGAAAGAAAGAAGTAAGAAAGAAGAAAGAAAGAAGTAAGAAAGAAGTAAGAAAGAAGTAAGAAAGAAGTAAGAAAGAAGTAAGAAAGAAGTAAGAAAGAATTAAGAAAGAAAGAAGTAAGAAAGAAGTAAGAAAGAAGTAAGAAAGAAAGAAGAAAGAAGTAAGAAAGAAGTAAGAAAGAAGTAAGAAAGAAAGAAGAAAGAAGTAGGAAAGAAGTAAGAAAGAAGTAAGAAAGAAGTAAGAAAGAAGAAAGAAAGAAGTAAGAAAGAAGAAAGAAAGAAGTAAGAAAGAAGTAAGAAAGAAGTAAGGAAGAAGTAAGAAAGAAAGAAGAAAGAAGTAAGAAAGAAGTAAGAAAGAAGTAAGAAAGAAGAAAAAAGTTAGAAAGAAGTAAGAAAGAAGTAAGAAAGAAATAAGAAAGAAGTAAGAAAGAAGTAAGAAAGAAGTAAAAAAGAAGTATGAAAGAAGTAAGAAAGAAGAAAGAAAGCAGTAAGAAAGAAGTAAGAAAGAAATAAGAAAGAAAGAAGAAAGAAGAAAGAAAGAATTAGGAAAGAAGTAAGAAAGAAGTAAGAAAGAAAGAAGAAAGAAGTAAGAAAGAAGTAAGAAAGAAGTAAGAAAGTAGTAAGAAGGAATGAAGAAAGAAGTAAGAAAGAAGTAAGAAAGAAGAAAGAAAGAAGTAAGAAAGAAGAAAGAAAGAAGTAAGAAAGAAGTAAGAAAGAAAGAAGAAAGAAGTAAGAAAGAAATAAGAAAGAAAGAAGAAAGAAGAAAGAAAGAAGTAGGAAAGAAGTAAGAAAGAAGTAAGAAAGAAAGAATAAAGAAGTAAGAAAGAAGTAAGAAAGAAGTAAGAAAGAAAGAAGAAGAAAGAAGTAAGAAAGAAGTAAGAAAGAAGTAAGAAGGAATGAAGAAAGAAGTCAGAAAGAAGAAAGAAAGAAGTAAGAAAGAAGTAAGAAAGAAAGAACTAAGAAAGAAGTAAGAAAGAAGTAAGAAAGAAGTAAGAAAGAAATAAGAAAGAAGTAAGAAAGAAGTAAGAAAGAAGTAAGAAAGAAGAAAGAAAGAAGAAAGAAAGAAAGAAGAAAGAAGTAAGAAAGAAGTAAGAGAGAAGTAAGAAAGAAGTAAGAAAGAAGAAAGAAAGAAAGAAGAAAGAAGTAAGAAAGAAGTAAGAAAGAAATAAGAAAGAAAGAAGAAAGAAGAAAGAGAGAAGTAGGAAAGAAGTAAGAAAGAAGTAAGAAAGAAGTAATAAAGAATTAAGAAGGAATGAAGAAAGAAGTAAGAAAGAAGAAAGAACGAAGTAAGAAAGAAGTAAGAAAGAAGTAAGAATGAAGTAAGAAAGAAAGTAGAAAGAACTAAGAAAGAAGTAAGAAAGAAAGAAGAAAGAGGTAAGAAAGAAAGAAGAAAGAAGTAAGAAAGAAGTAAGAAAGAAGTAAGAAAGAATTAAGAAAGAAGGAAGTAAGAAAGAAGAAAGAAAGAAGAAAGAAGTAAGAAAGAAGTAAGAAAGAAGTATGAAAGAAGTAAGAAAGAAGAAAGAAAGAAGTAAGAAATAAGTAAGAAATAAGTAAGATAGAAGTAAGAAAGAAGTAAGAAAGAAGTAAGAAAGAAGTACGAAAGAAGTAAGAAAGAATTAAGAAAGAAAGAAGTAAGAAAGAAGTAAGAAAGAAGTAAGAAAGAAGTATGAAAGAAGTAAGAAATAAGTAAGAAAGAAGAAAAAAGAAGTTAGAAAGAAGAAAGAAAGAAGTAAGAAAGAAGTAAGAAAAAGTATGAAAGAAGTAAGAAAGAAGTAAGAAAGAAGTAAGAAAGAGGTAAGAAAGAAGTAAGAAAGAAGTAAGAAAGAAATAAGAAAGAAAGAAGAAAGAAGTAGGAAAGAAGTAAGAAAGAAGTAAGAAAGAAATAATAAAGAATTAAAAAGGAATGAAGAAAGAAGTAAGAAAGAAGAAAGAACGAAGTAAGAAAGAAGTAAGAAAGAAGTAAGAAAGAAGTAAGAAAGAAAGTAGAAAGAAGTAAGAAAGAAGTAAGAAAGAACTATGAAAGAAGTAAGAAAGAAATAAGAAAGAAGTAAGAAAGAAGTAAGAAAGAAGTAAGAAAGAAAGAAGAAAGAAGAAAGAAAGAAGTAAGAAAGAAGTAAGAAAGAAGCAAGAAAGAAGTAAGAAGGAATGAAGAAAGTAGTAAGAAAGAAGTAAGAAAGAAGTAAGAAAGAAAGAAGAAAGAAGTAAGAAAGAAGTAAGAAAGAAGTAAGAAAGAAGAAAGAAAGAAGTAAGAAAGAAGAAAGAAAGAAGTAAGAAAGAAGTAAGAAAGAAGTAAGAAAGTAAGAAAGAAGTACGAAAGAAGTAAGAAAGAATTAAGAAAGAAAGAAGTAAGAAAGAAGTAAGAAAGAAAGAAGAAAGAAGTAAGAAAGAAGTAAGAAAGAAGAAAGAAAGAAGTAAGAAAGAAGAAAGAAAGAAGTAAGAAAGAAGTAAGAAAGAAGTAAGAAAGAAGTAAGAAAGAAAGAAGAAAGAAGTAAGAAAGAAGTAAGAAAGAAGTAAGAAAGAAGAAAAAAGTTAGAAAGAAGTCAGAAAGAAGTAAGAAAGAAAGAAGAAAGAAGTAAGAAAGAAGTAAGAAAGAAGTAAGAAAGTAGTAAGAAGGAATGAAGAAAGAAGTAAGAAAGAAGTAAGAAAGAAGAAAGAAAGAAGTAAGAAAGAAGAAAGAAAGAAGTAAGAAAGAAGTAAGAAAAAATGACGAAAGAAGTAAAAAAGAAGAAAGAAAGAATAAAGAAAGAAGTAAGAAATAAGAAAGAAAGAAGTAAGAAAGAAGTAAGAAAGAAGTAAGATAGAAAGAAGAAAGAAGTAAGAAAGAAGTAAGAAAGAAGTAAGAAAGAAAGAAGAAAGAAGTAAGAAAGAAATAAGAAAGAAAGAAGAAAGAAGAAAGAAAGAAGTAGGAAAGAAGTAAGAAAGAAGTAAGAAAGAAAGAATAAAGAAGTAAGAAAGAAGTAAGAAAGAAGTAAGAAAGAAAGAAGAAGAAAGAAGTAAGAAAGAAGTAAGAAAGAAGTAAGAAGGAATGAAGAAAGAAGTCAGAAAGAAGAAAGAAAGAAGTAAGAAAGAAGTAAGAAAGAAAGAACTAAGAAAGAAGTAAGAAAGAAGTAAGAAAGAAGTAAGAAAGAAATAAGAAAGAAGTAAGAAAGAAGTAAGAAAGAAGTAAGAATGAAGAAAGAAAGAAGAAAGAAAGAAAGAAGAAAGAAGTAAGAAAGAAGTAAGAGAGAAGTAAGAAAGAAGTAAGAAAGAAGAAAGAAAGAAAGAAGAAAGAAGTAAGAAAGAAGTAAGAAAGAAATAAGAAAGAAAGAAGAAAGAAGAAAGAGAGAAGTAGGAAAGAAGTAAGAAAGAAGTAAGAAAGAAGTAATAAAGAATTAAGAAGGAATGAAGAAAGAAGTAAGAAAGAAGAAAGAACGAAGTAAGAAAGAAGTAAGAATGAAGTAAGAAAGAAAGTAGAAAGAACTAAGAAAGAAGTAAGAAAGAAAGAAGAAAGAGGTAAGAAAGAAAGAAGAAAGAAGTAAGAAAGAAGTAAGAAAGAAGTAAGAAAGAATTAAGAAAGAAGGAAGTAAGAAAGAAGAAAGAAGTAAGAAAGAAGTAAGAAAGAAGTATGAAAGAAGTAAGAAAGAAGAAAGAAAGAAGTAAGAAATAAGTAAGAAAGAAGTAAGATAGAAGTAAGAAAGAAGTAAGAAAGAAGTAAGAAAGAAGTACGAAAGAAGTAAGAAAGAATTAAGAAAGAAAGAAGTAAGAAAGAAGTAAGAAAGAAAGAAGAAAGAAGAAAGAAAGAAGAAAGAAAGAAGTAAGAAATAAGAAAGAAAGAAGTAAGAAAGAAGTAAGAAAGAAGTAAGAAAGAAGTAAGAAAGAAGTAAGAAATAAGTAAGAAAGAAGAAAAAAGAAGTTAGAAAGAAGTAAGAAAGAAGTAAGAAAGAAGTAAGAAAAAGTATGAAAGAAGTAAGAAAGAAGTAAGAAAGAAGTAAGAAAGAAGTAAGAAAGAAGTAAGAAAGAAGTAAGAAAGAAATAAGAAAGAAAGAAGAAAGAAGTAGGAAAGAAGTAAGAAAGAAGTAAGAAAGAAATAATAAAGAATTAAAAAGGAATGAAGAAAGAAGTAAGAAAGAAGAAAGAACGAAGTAAGAAAGAAGTAAGAAAGAAGTAAGAAAGAAGTAAGAAAGAAAGTAGAAAGAAGTAAGAAAGAAGTAAGAAAGAACTATGAAAGAAGTAAGAAAGAAATAAGAAAGAAGTAAGAAAGAAGTAAGAAAGAAGTAAGAAAGAAAGAAGAAAGAAGAAAGAAAGAAGTAAGAAAGAAGTAAGAAAGAAGCAAGAAAGAAGAAAGAAAGAAGTAAGAAAGAAGTAAGAAAGAAGTAAGAAAGTAAGAAAGAAGTACGAAAGAAGTAAGAAAGAATTAAGAAAGAAAGAAGTAAGAAAGAAGTAAGAAAGAAAGAAGAAAGAAGTAAGAAAGAAGTAAGAAAGAAGAAAGAAAGAAGTAAGAAAGAAGAAAGAAGTAAGAAAGAAGTAAGAAAGAAGTAAGAAAGAAGAAAGAAAGAAGTAAGAAAGAAGAAAGAAGTAAGAAAGAAGTAAGAAAGAAGTAAGAAAGAAGTAAGAAAGAAAGAAGAAAGAAGTAAGAAAGAAGTAAGAAAGAAGTAAGAAAGAAGAAAAAAGTTAGAAAGAAGTCAGAAAGAAGTAAGAAAGAAATAAGAAAGAAGTAAGAAAGAAGTAAGAAAGAAGTAAAAAAGAAGTATGAAAGAAGTAAGAAAGAAGAAAGAAAGCAGTAAGAAAGAAGTAAGAAAGAAGTAAGAAAGAAATAAGAAAGAAAGAAGAAAGAAGAAAGAAAGAAGAAAGAAAGAAGTAAGAAAGAAGTAAGAAAGAAGTAAGAAGGAATGAAGAAAGAAGTAAGAAAGAAGAAAGAAAGAAGTAAGAAAGAAGAAAGAAAGAAGTAATAAAGAAGTAATAAAGAAGTAAGAAAGAAGTAAGAAAGAAAGAAGAAAGAAGTAAGAAAGAAGTAAGAAAGAAGAAAGAAAGTAGTAAGAAAGAAGAAAGAAAGAAGTAAGAAAGAAGTAAGAAAGAAGTAAGAAAGAAAGAAGAAAGAAGTAATAAAGAAGTAAGAAAGAAGTAAGAAAGAATTACGAAATAAGTAAGAAAGAAGTAAGAAAGAAAGAAGTAAGAAAGAAGTAAGAAAGAAGAAAGAAAGAAGTAAGAAAGAAGTAAGAAAGAAGAAAGAAAGAAGTAAGAAAGAAGAAATAAAGAAGTAAGAAAGAAGTAAGAAAGAAGTAAGAAAGGAGTAAGAAAGAAAGAAGAAAGAGGTAAGAAAGAAAGAAGAAAGAAGTAAGAAAGAAGTAAGAAAGAAGTAAGAAAGAATTAAGAAAGAAGGAAGTAAGAAAGAAGTAAGAAAGAAAGAAGAAAGAAGTAAGAAAGAAGTAAGAAAGAAGTATGAAAGAAGTAAGAAAGAAGAAAGAAAGAAGTAAGAAATAAGTAAGAAAGAAGTAAGAAAGAAGTAAGAAAGAAAGAAGAAAGAAGTAAGAAAGAAGTAAGAAAGAAGTAAGAAAGAAGTAAGAAGGAATGAAGAAAGAAGTAAGAAAGAAGAAAGAAAGAAGAAAGAAGTAAGAAAGAAAGAAGTAAGAAAGAAGTAAGAAAGAAGTAAGAAAGTAGAAAAAAGAAGTTAGAAAGAAGTAAGAAAGAAGTAAGAAAGAAGTAAGAAAGAAGAAAGAAAGAAGAAAGAAAGAAAGAAGAAAGAAGTAAGAAAGAAGTAAGAAAGAAGTAAGAAAGAAGTAAGAAAGAAGTAAGAAAGAAGTAAGAAAGAAAGAAGAAAGAAGTAAGAAAGAAGAAAGAAGTATGAAAGAAGTAAGAAAGAAGAAAGAAAGAAGTAAGAAAGAAGTAAGAAAGAAGTAAGAAAGAAGTAAGAAAGAAAGAAGAAAGAAGTAAGAAAGAAGTAAGAAAGAAGTAAGAAAGAAGTAAGAAAGAAGAAAAAAGTTAGAATGAAGTAAGAAAGAAGTAAGAAAGAAATAAGAAAGAAGTAAGAAAGAAGTAAGAAAGAAGTAAAAAAGAAGTATGAAAGAAGTAAGAAAGAAGAAAGAAAGCAGTAAGAAAGAAGTAAGAAAGAAATAAGAAAGAAAGAAGAAAGAAGAAAGAAAGAAGTAGGAAAGAAGAAAGAAAGAAGTAAGAAAGAAAGAAGAAAGAAGTAAGAAAGAAGTAAGAAAGAAGTAAGAAAGTAGTAAGAAGGAATGAAGAAAGAAGTAAGAAAGAAGTAAGAAAGAAGAAAGAAAGAAGTAAGAAAGAAGAAAGAAAGAAGTAAGAAAGAAGTAAGAAAGAATGAAGAAAGAAGTAAAAAAGAAGAAAGAAAGAATAAAGAAAGAAGTAAGAAAGATGAAAGAAAGAAGTTAGAAAGTAGTAAGAAAGAAGTAAGATAGAAAGAAGAAAGAAGTAAGAAAGAAGTAAGAAAGAAGTAAGAAAGAAAGAAGAAAGAAGTAAGAAACAAGTAAGAAAGAAATAAGAAAGAAGAAAGAAAGAAGTAGGAAAGAAGTAAGAAAGAAGTAAGAAAGAAGTAAGAAAGAAGTAAGAAAGAAGTACGAAAGAACTACGAAAGAAGTAAGAAAGAATTAAGAAAGAAAGAAGTAAGAAAGAAGTAAGAAAGAAAGAAGAAAGAAGTAAGAAAGAAGTAAGAAAGAAGTAAGAAAGAAAGAAGAAAGAAGTAAGAAAGAAGTAAGAAAGAAGTAAGAAAGAAGTAAGAAAGAAGAAAGAAAGAAGTAAGAAAGAAGAAAGAAAGAAGTAAGAAAGAAGTAAGAAAGAAGAAAGAAAGAAGTAAGAAAGAAGTAAGAAAGAAGTAAGAAAGAAGTAAGAAAGAAGTAAGAAAGAAGTAAGAAAGAAGTACGAAAGAAGTAAGAAAGAATTAAGAAAGAAAGAAGTAAGAAAGAAGTAAGAAAGAAAGAAGAAAGAAGTAAGAAAGAAGTAAGAAAGAAGTAAGAAAGAAAGAAGAAAGAAGTAAGAAAGAAGTAAGAAAGAAGTAAGAAAGAAGTAAGAAAGAAGAAAGAAAGAAGTAAGAAAGAAGAAAGAAAGAAGTAAGAAAGAAGTAAGAAAGAAGTAAGAAAAAAGTAAGAAAGAAAGAAGAAAGAAGTAAGAAAGAAGTAAGAAAGAAGTAAGAAAGAAGAAAAAAGTTAGAAAGAAGTAAGAAAGAAGTAAGAAAGAAATAAGAAAGAAGTAAGAAAGAAGTAAGAAAGAAGTAAAAAAGAAGTATGAAAGAAGTAAGAAAGAAGAAAGAAAGCAGTAAGAAAGAAGTAAGAAAAAAATAAGAAAGAAAGAAGAAAGAAGAAAGAAAGAATTAGGAAAGAAGTAAGAAAGAAGTAAGAAAGAAAGAAGAAAGAAGTAAGAAAGAAGTAAGAAAGAAGTAAGAAAGAAGTAAGAAAGAAGAAAGAAAGAAGTAAGAAAGAAGAAAGAAAGAAGTAAGAAAGAAGTAAGAAAGAATGAAGAAAGAAGTAAAAAAGAAGAAAGAAAGAATAAAGAAAGAAGTAAGAAAGAAGAAAGAAAGAAGTAAGAAAGAAGTAAGAAAGAAGTAAGATAGAAAGAAGAAAGAAGTAAGAAAGAAGTAAGAAAGAAGTAAGAAAGAAAGAAGAAAGAAGTAAGAAACAAGTAAGAAAGAAGTAAGAAAGAAGTAAGAAAGAAGTAAGAAAGAATTAAGAAAGAAGTAAGAAAGAAATAAGAAAGAAAGAAGAAAGAAGAAAGAAAGAAGTAGGAAAGAAGTAAGAAAGAAGTAAGAAAGAAAGAATAAAGAAGTAAGAAAGAAGTAAGAAAGAAGTAAGAAAGAAAGAAGAAGAAAGAAGTAAGAAAGAAGTAAGAAAGAAGTAAGAAGAAATGAAGAAAGAAGTAAGAAAGAAGAAAGAAAGAAGTAAGAAAGAAGTAAGAAAGAAAGAAGTAAGAAAGAAGTAAGAAAGAAGTAAGAAAGTAGAAAAAAGAAGTTAGAAAGAAGTAAGAAAGAAGTAAGAAAGAAGTAAGAAAGAAGAAAGAAAGAAGAAAGAAAGAAAGAAGAAGGAAGTAAGAAAGAAGTAAGAAAGAAGAAAAAAGAAGTTATAAAGAAGTAAGAAAGAAGTAAGAAAGAAGTAAGAAAGAAGTAAAAAAGAAAGAAGAAAGAAGTAAGAAAGAAGTAAGAAAGAAGTAATAAAGAATTAAAAAGGAATGAAGAAAGAAGTAAGAAAGAAGAAAGAACGAAGTAAGAAAGAAGTAAGAAAGAAGTAAGAAAGAAGTAAGAAAGAAAGTAGAAAGAAGTAAGAAAGAAGTAAGAAAGAAGTATGAAAGAAGTAAGAAAGAAATAAGAAAGAAATAAGAAAGAAGTAAGAAAGAAGTAAGAAAGAAGTAAGAAAGAAAGAAAGAAGAAAGAAGTAAGAAAGAAGTAAGAGAGAAGTAAGAAAGAAGTAAGAAAGAAGTAAGAAAGAAGTAAGAAAGAAGTAAGAAGGAATGAAGAAAGAAGTAAGAAAGAAAGAAGAAAGAAGTAAGAAAGAAGTAAGAAAGAAGTAAGAAAGAAGTAAGAAAGAAGAAAGAAGTAAGAAAGAAGTAAGAAAGAAGTAAGAAAGAAGTAAGAAAGAAGTAAGAAAGAAGTAAGAAAGAAGTAAGAAAGAAGTAAGAAAGAAAGAAGAAAGAAGTAAGAAAGAAGTAAGAAAGAAGTATGAAAGAAGTAAGAAAGAAGTAAGAAAGAAAGAAGAAAGAAGTAAGAAAGAAGTAAGAAAGAATAAGAAAGAAGTAAGAAAGAAGAAAGAAAGAAGTAAGAAATAAGAAAGAAAGAAGTAAGAAAGAAGTAAGAAAGAAGTAAGAAAGAAGTAAGAAAGAAGTAAGAAATAAGTAAGAAAGAAGAAAAAAGAAGTTAGAAAGAAGTAAGAAAGAAGTAAGAAAGAAGTAAGAAAGAAGTAAGAAAGAAAGAAGAAAGAAGTAAGAAAGAAGTAAGAAAGAAGTAATAAAGAATTAAATAGGAATGAAGAAAAAAGTAAGAAAGAAGAAAGAACGAAGTAAGAAAGAAGTAAGAAAGAAGTAAGAAAGAAAGTAGAAAGAAGTAAGAAAGAAGTAAGAAAGAAGTATGAAAGAAGTAAGAAAGAAGAAAGAAAGAAATAAGAAAGAAGTAAGAAAGAAGTAAGAAAGAAGTGAGAAAGAAAGAAGAAAGAAGAAAGAAAGAAGTAAGAAAGAAGTAAGAAAGAAGTAAGAAGGAATGAAGAAAGTAGTAAGAAAGAAGTAAGAAAGAAGTAAGAAAGAAAGAAGAAAGAAGTAAGAAAGAAGTAAGAAAGAAGTAAGAAAGAAGTAAGAAAGAAGTAAGAAAGAAGAAAGAAAGAAGTAAGAAAGAAGTAAGAAAGAAGTAAGAAAGAAGTAAGAAAGAAGTACGAAAGAAGTAAGAAAGAATTAAGAAAGAAAGAAGTAAGAAAGAAGTAAGAAAGAAAGAAGAAAGAAGTAAGAAAGAAGTAAGAAAGAAGTAAGAAAGAAGTAAGAAAGAAGAAAGAAAGAAGTAAGAAAGAAGAAAGAAAGAAGTAAGAAAGAAGTAAGAAAGAAGAAAGAAAGAAGTAAGAAAGAAGAAAGAAAGAAGTAAGAAAGAAGTAAGAAAGAAGTAAGAAAGAAGTAAGAAAGAAGTAAGAAAGAAGTAAGAAAGAATTAAGAAAGAAAGAAGTAAGAAAGAAGTAAGAAAGAAGTAAGAAAGAAAGAAGAAAGAAGTAAGAAAGAAGTAAGAAAGAAGTAAGAAAGAAAGAAGAAAGAAGTAGGAAAGAAGTAAGAAAGAAGTAAGAAAGAAGTAAGAAAGAAGAAAGAAAGAAGTAAGAAAGAAGAAAGAAAGAAGTAAGAAAGAAGTAAGAAAGAAGTAAGGAAGAAGTAAGAAAGAAAGAAGAAAGAAGTAAGAAAGAAGTAAGAAAGAAGTAAGAAAGAAGAAAAAAGTTAGAAAGAAGTAAGAAAGAAGTAAGAAAGAAATAAGAAAGAAGTAAGAAAGAAGTAAGAAAGAAGTAAAAAAGAAGTATGAAAGAAGTAAGAAAGAAGAAAGAAAGCAGTAAGAAAGAAGTAAGAAAGAAATAAGAAAGAAAGAAGAAAGAAGAAAGAAAGAATTAGGAAAGAAGTAAGAAAGAAGTAAGAAAGAAAGAAGAAAGAAGTAAGAAAGAAGTAAGAAAGAAGTAAGAAAGTAGTAAGAAGGAATGAAGAAAGAAGTAAGAAAGAAGTAAGAAAGAAGAAAGAAAGAAGTAAGAAAGAAGAAAGAAAGAAGTAAGAAAGAATGAAGAAAGAATAAAGAAAGAAGTAAGAAAGAAGAAAGAAAGAAGTAAGAAAGAAGTAAGAAAGAAGTAAGATAGAAAGAAGAAAGAAGTAAGAAAGAAGTAAGAAAGAAGTAAGAAAGAAAGAAGAAAGAAGTAAGAAAGAAATAAGAAAGAAAGAAGAAAGAAGAAAGAAAGAAGTAGGAAAGAAGTAAGAAAGAAGTAAGAAAGAAAGAATAAAGAAGTAAGAAAGAAGTAAGAAAGAAGTAAGAAAGAAAGAAGAAGAAAGAAGTAAGAAAGAAGTAAGAAAGAAGTAAGAAGGAATGAAGAAAGAAGTCAGAAAGAAGAAAGAAAGAAGTAAGAAAGAAGTAAGAAAGAAAGAACTAAGAAAGAAGTAAGAAAGAAGTAAGAAAGAAGTAAGAAAGAAATAAGAAAGAAGTAAGAAAGAAGTAAGAAAGAAGTAAGAAAGAAGAAAGAAAGAAGAAAGAAAGAAAGAAGAAAGAAGTAAGAAAGAAGTAAGAGAGAAGTAAGAAAGAAGTAAGAAAGAAGAAAGAAAGAAAGAAGAAAGAAGTAAGAAAGAAGTAAGAAAGAAATAAGAAAGAAAGAAGAAAGAAGAAAGAGAGAAGTAGGAAAGAAGTAAGAAAGAAGTAAGAAAGAAGTAATAAAGAATTAAGAAGGAATGAAGAAAGAAGTAAGAAAGAAGAAAGAACGAAGTAAGAAAGAAGTAAGAAAGAAGTAAGAATGAAGTAAGAAAGAAAGTAGAAAGAACTAAGAAAGAAGTAAGAAAGAAAGAAGAAAGAGGTAAGAAAGAAAGAAGAAAGAAGTAAGAAAGAAGTAAGAAAGAAGTAAGAAAGAATTAAGAAAGAAGGAAGTAAGAAAGAAGAAAGAAAGAAGAAAGAAGTAAGAAAGAAGTAAGAAAGAAGTATGAAAGAAGTAAGAAAGAAGAAAGAAAGAAGTAAGAAATAAGTAAGAAATAAGTAAGATAGAAGTAAGAAAGAAGTAAGAAAGAAGTAAGAAAGAAGTACGAAAGAAGTAAGAAAGAATTAAGAAAGAAAGAAGTAAGAAAGAAGTAAGAAAGAAGTAAGAAAGAAGTATGAAAGAAGTAAGAAATAAGTAAGAAAGAAGAAAAAAGAAGTTAGAAAGAAGAAAGAAAGAAGTAAGAAAGAAGTAAGAAAAAGTATGAAAGAAGTAAGAAAGAAGTAAGAAAGAAGTAAGAAAGAGGTAAGAAAGAAGTAAGAAAGAAGTAAGAAAGAAATAAGAAAGAAAGAAGAAAGAAGTAGGAAAGAAGTAAGAAAGAAGTAAGAAAGAAATAATAAAGAATTAAAAAGGAATGAAGAAAGAAGTAAGAAAGAAGAAAGAACGAAGTAAGAAAGAAGTAAGAAAGAAGTAAGAAAGAAGTAAGAAAGAAAGTAGAAAGAAGTAAGAAAGAAGTAAGAAAGAACTATGAAAGAAGTAAGAAAGAAATAAGAAAGAAGTAAGAAAGAAGTAAGAAAGAAGTAAGAAAGAAAGAAGAAAGAAGAAAGAAAGAAGTAAGAAAGAAGTAAGAAAGAAGCAAGAAAGAAGTAAGAAGGAATGAAGAAAGTAGTAAGAAAGAAGTAAGAAAGAAGTAAGAAAGAAAGAAGAAAGAAGTAAGAAAGAAGTAAGAAAGAAGTAAGAAAGAAGAAAGAAAGAAGTAAGAAAGAAGAAAGAAAGAAGTAAGAAAGAAGTAAGAAAGAAGTAAGAAAGTAAGAAAGAAGTACGAAAGAAGTAAGAAAGAATTAAGAAAGAAAGAAGTAAGAAAGAAGTAAGAAAGAAAGAAGAAAGAAGTAAGAAAGAAGTAAGAAAGAAGAAAGAAAGAAGTAAGAAAGAAGAAAGAAAGAAGTAAGAAAGAAGTAAGAAAGAAGTAAGAAAGAAGTAAGAAAGAAAGAAGAAAGAAGTAAGAAAGAAGTAAGAAAGAAGTAAGAAAGAAGAAAAAAGTTAGAAAGAAGTCAGAAAGAAGTAAGAAAGAAAGAAGAAAGAAGTAAGAAAGAAGTAAGAAAGAAGTAAGAAAGTAGTAAGAAGGAATGAAGAAAGAAGTAAGAAAGAAGTAAGAAAGAAGAAAGAAAGAAGTAAGAAAGAAGAAAGAAAGAAGTAAGAAAGAAGTAAGAAAGAATGACGAAAGAAGTAAAAAAGAAGAAAGAAAGAATAAAGAAAGAAGTAAGAAATAAGAAAGAAAGAAGTAAGAAAGAAGTAAGAAAGAAGTAAGATAGAAAGAAGAAAGAAGTAAGAAAGAAGTAAGAAAGAAGTAAGAAAGAAAGAAGAAAGAAGTAAGAAAGAAATAAGAAAGAAAGAAGAAAGAAGAAAGAAAGAAGTAGGAAAGAAGTAAGAAAGAAGTAAGAAAGAAAGAATAAAGAAGTAAGAAAGAAGTAAGAAAGAAGTAAGAAAGAAAGAAGAAGAAAGAAGTAAGAAAGAAGTAAGAAAGAAGTAAGAAGGAATGAAGAAAGAAGTCAGAAAGAAGAAAGAAAGAAGTAAGAAAGAAGTAAGAAAGAAAGAACTAAGAAAGAAGTAAGAAAGAAGTAAGAAAGAAGTAAGAAAGAAATAAGAAAGAAGTAAGAAAGAAGTAAGAAAGAAGTAAGAATGAAGAAAGAAAGAAGAAAGAAAGAAAGAAGAAAGAAGTAAGAAAGAAGTAAGAGAGAAGTAAGAAAGAAGTAAGAAAGAAGAAAGAAAGAAAGAAGAAAGAAGTAAGAAAGAAGTAAGAAAGAAATAAGAAAGAAAGAAGAAAGAAGAAAGAGAGAAGTAGGAAAGAAGTAAGAAAGAAGTAAGAAAGAAGTAATAAAGAATTAAGAAGGAATGAAGAAAGAAGTAAGAAAGAAGAAAGAACGAAGTAAGAAAGAAGTAAGAATGAAGTAAGAAAGAAAGTAGAAAGAACTAAGAAAGAAGTAAGAAAGAAAGAAGAAAGAGGTAAGAAAGAAAGAAGAAAGAAGTAAGAAAGAAGTAAGAAAGAAGTAAGAAAGAATTAAGAAAGAAGGAAGTAAGAAAGAAGAAAGAAGTAAGAAAGAAGTAAGAAAGAAGTATGAAAGAAGTAAGAAAGAAGAAAGAAAGAAGTAAGAAATAAGTAAGAAAGAAGTAAGATAGAAGTAAGAAAGAAGTAAGAAAGAAGTAAGAAAGAAGTACGAAAGAAGTAAGAAAGAATTAAGAAAGAAAGAAGTAAGAAAGAAGTAAGAAAGAAAGAAGAAAGAAGAAAGAAAGAAGAAAGAAAGAAGTAAGAAATAAGAAAGAAAGAAGTAAGAAAGAAGTAAGAAAGAAGTAAGAAAGAAGTAAGAAAGAAGTAAGAAATAAGTAAGAAAGAAGAAAAAAGAAGTTAGAAAGAAGTAAGAAAGAAGTAAGAAAGAAGTAAGAAAAAGTATGAAAGAAGTAAGAAAGAAGTAAGAAAGAAGTAAGAAAGAAGTAAGAAAGAAGTAAGAAAGAAGTAAGAAAGAAATAAGAAAGAAAGAAGAAAGAAGTAGGAAAGAAGTAAGAAAGAAGTAAGAAAGAAATAATAAAGAATTAAAAAGGAATGAAGAAAGAAGTAAGAAAGAAGAAAGAACGAAGTAAGAAAGAAGTAAGAAAGAAGTAAGAAAGAAGTAAGAAAGAAAGTAGAAAGAAGTAAGAAAGAAGTAAGAAAGAACTATGAAAGAAGTAAGAAAGAAATAAGAAAGAAGTAAGAAAGAAGTAAGAAAGAAGTAAGAAAGAAAGAAGAAAGAAGAAAGAAAGAAGTAAGAAAGAAGTAAGAAAGAAGCAAGAAAGAAGAAAGAAAGAAGTAAGAAAGAAGTAAGAAAGAAGTAAGAAAGTAAGAAAGAAGTACGAAAGAAGTAAGAAAGAATTAAGAAAGAAAGAAGTAAGAAAGAAGTAAGAAAGAAAGAAGAAAGAAGTAAGAAAGAAGTAAGAAAGAAGAAAGAAAGAAGTAAGAAAGAAGAAAGAAGTAAGAAAGAAGTAAGAAAGAAGTAAGAAAGAAGAAAGAAAGAAGTAAGAAAGAAGAAAGAAGTAAGAAAGAAGTAAGAAAGAAGTAAGAAAGAAGTAAGAAAGAAAGAAGAAAGAAGTAAGAAAGAAGTAAGAAAGAAGTAAGAAAGAAGAAAAAAGTTAGAAAGAAGTCAGAAAGAAGTAAGAAAGAAATAAGAAAGAAGTAAGAAAGAAGTAAGAAAGAAGTAAAAAAGAAGTATGAAAGAAGTAAGAAAGAAGAAAGAAAGCAGTAAGAAAGAAGTAAGAAAGAAGTAAGAAAGAAATAAGAAAGAAAGAAGAAAGAAGAAAGAAAGAAGAAAGAAAGAAGTAAGAAAGAAGTAAGAAAGAAGTAAGAAGGAATGAAGAAAGAAGTAAGAAAGAAGAAAGAAAGAAGTAAGAAAGAAGAAAGAAAGAAGTAATAAAGAAGTAATAAAGAAGTAAGAAAGAAGTAAGAAAGAAAGAAGAAAGAAGTAAGAAAGAAGTAAGAAAGAAGAAAGAAAGTAGTAAGAAAGAAGAAAGAAAGAAGTAAGAAAGAAGTAAGAAAGAAGTAAGAAAGAAAGAAGAAAGAAGTAATAAAGAAGTAAGAAAGAAGTAAGAAAGAATTACGAAATAAGTAAGAAAGAAGTAAGAAAGAAAGAAGTAAGAAAGAAGTAAGAAAGAAGAAAGAAAGAAGTAAGAAAGAAGTAAGAAAGAAGAAAGAAAGAAGTAAGAAAGAAGAAATAAAGAAGTAAGAAAGAAGTAAGAAAGAAGTAAGAAAGGAGTAAGAAAGAAAGAAGAAAGAGGTAAGAAAGAAAGAAGAAAGAAGTAAGAAAGAAGTAAGAAAGAAGTAAGAAAGAATTAAGAAAGAAGGAAGTAAGAAAGAAGTAAGAAAGAAAGAAGAAAGAAGTAAGAAAGAAGTAAGAAAGAAGTATGAAAGAAGTAAGAAAGAAGAAAGAAAGAAGTAAGAAATAAGTAAGAAAGAAGTAAGAAAGAAGTAAGAAAGAAAGAAGAAAGAAGTAAGAAAGAAGTAAGAAAGAAGTAAGAAAGAAGTAAGAAGGAATGAAGAAAGAAGTAAGAAAGAAGAAAGAAAGAAGAAAGAAGTAAGAAAGAAAGAAGTAAGAAAGAAGTAAGAAAGAAGTAAGAAAGTAGAAAAAAGAAGTTAGAAAGAAGTAAGAAAGAAGTAAGAAAGAAGTAAGAAAGAAGAAAGAAAGAAGAAAGAAAGAAAGAAGAAAGAAGTAAGAAAGAAGTAAGAAAGAAGTAAGAAAGAAGTAAGAAAGAAGTAAGAAAGAAGTAAGAAAGAAAGAAGAAAGAAGTAAGAAAGAAGAAAGAAGTATGAAAGAAGTAAGAAAGAAGAAAGAAAGAAGTAAGAAAGAAGTAAGAAAGAAGTAAGAAAGAAGTAAGAAAGAAAGAAGAAAGAAGTAAGAAAGAAGTAAGAAAGAAGTAAGAAAGAAGTAAGAAAGAAGAAAAAAGTTAGAATGAAGTAAGAAAGAAGTAAGAAAGAAATAAGAAAGAAGTAAGAAAGAAGTAAGAAAGAAGTAAAAAAGAAGTATGAAAGAAGTAAGAAAGAAGAAAGAAAGCAGTAAGAAAGAAGTAAGAAAGAAATAAGAAAGAAAGAAGAAAGAAGAAAGAAAGAAGTAGGAAAGAAGAAAGAAAGAAGTAAGAAAGAAAGAAGAAAGAAGTAAGAAAGAAGTAAGAAAGAAGTAAGAAAGTAGTAAGAAGGAATGAAGAAAGAAGTAAGAAAGAAGTAAGAAAGAAGAAAGAAAGAAGTAAGAAAGAAGAAAGAAAGAAGTAAGAAAGAAGTAAGAAAGAATGAAGAAAGAAGTAAAAAAGAAGAAAGAAAGAATAAAGAAAGAAGTAAGAAAGATGAAAGAAAGAAGTTAGAAAGTAGTAAGAAAGAAGTAAGATAGAAAGAAGAAAGAAGTAAGAAAGAAGTAAGAAAGAAGTAAGAAAGAAAGAAGAAAGAAGTAAGAAACAAGTAAGAAAGAAATAAGAAAGAAGAAAGAAAGAAGTAGGAAAGAAGTAAGAAAGAAGTAAGAAAGAAAGAAGAAAGAAGTAAGAAAGAAGTAAGAGAGAAGTAAGAAAGAAGTAAGAAAGAAGAAAGAAAGAAAGAAGAAAGAAGTAAGAAAGAAGTAAGAAAGAAAGAAGAAGAAAGAAGTAAGAAAGAAGTAAGAAAGAAGTAAGAAGGAATGAAGAAAGAAGTAAGAAAGAAGAAAGAAAGAAGTAAGAAAGAAGTAAGAAAGAAAGAAGTAAGAAAGAAGTAAGAAAGAAGTAAGAAAGTAGAAAAAAGAAGTTAGAAAGAAGTAAGAAAGAAGTAAGAAAGAAGAAAGAAAGAAGAAAGAAAGAAAGAAGAAAGAAGTAAGAAAGAAGTAAGAGAGAAGTAAGAAAGAAGTAAGAAAGAAGAAAGAAAGAAAGAAGAAAGAAGTAAGAAAGAAGTAAGAAAGAAATAAGAAAGAAAGAAGAAAGAAGAAAGAAAGAAGTAGGAAAGAAGTAAGAAAGAAGTAAGAAAGAAGTAATAAAGAATTAAGAAGGAATGAAGAAAGAAGTAAGAAAGAAGAAAGAACGAAGTAAGAAAGAAGTAAGAAAGAAGTAAGAAAGAAGTAAGAAAGAAAGTAGAAAGAAGTAACAAAGAAGTAAGAAAAAAAGAAGAAATAAGTAAGAAAGAAGAAAGAAAGAAGTAAGAAAGAAGTAAGAAACAAGTAAGAAAGAAGTAAGAAAGAAAGAAGAAAGAAGAAAGAAAAAGTAAGAAAGAAGTAAGAAAGAAGGAAGAAAGAAGTAAGAAAGAATGAAGAAAGTAGTAAGAAAGAAGTAAGAAAGAAGTAAGAAAGAAGTAAGAAAGAAAGAAGTAAGAAAGAAGTAAGAAAGAAAGAAGAAAGAAGTAAGAAAGAAGTAAGAAAGAAAGAAGAAAGAAGTAAGAAAGAAGTAAGAAAGAAGTAAGAAAGAAGGAAGAAAGAAGTAAGAAAGAAGAAAGAAAGAAGTAAGAAAGAAGAAAGAAAGAAGTAAGAAAGAAGTAAGAAAGAATTAAGAAAGAAAGAAGAAAGAAAGAAAGTAAGAAAGAAAGATGAAAGAAGTAAGAAATAAGTAAGAAAGAAGTATGAAAGAAGTAAGAAAGAAAGAAGAAAGAAGTAAGAAAGAAGTAAGAAAGAAGTATGAAAGAAGTAAGAAAGAAGAAAGAAAGAAGTAAGAAATAAGTAAGAAAGAAGAAGAAAGAAGTAAGAAAGAAGTAAGAAAGAAGTAAGAAAGAAGTAAGAAGGAATGAAGAAAGAAGTAAGAAGGAATGAAGAAAGAAGTAAGAAAGAAGTAAGAAAGAAGAAAGAAAGAAGTAAGAAAGAAGAAAGAAAGAAGTAAGAAAGAAGTAAGAAAGAAGTAAGAAAGAATGAAGAAAGAAGTAAAAAAGAAGTAAGAAAGAAGAAAGAAAGAAGTAAGAAAGAAGAAAGAAAGAAGTAAGAAAGAAGTAAGAAAGAAAGAAGAAAGAAGTAAGAAAGAAGTAAGAAAGAAGTAAGAAAGAAAGAAGAAAGAAGTAAGAAACAAGTAAGAAAGAAGTAAGGAAGAAGTAAGAAAGAAGTAAGAAAGAATTAAGAAAGAAGAAAGAAAGAAGAAAGAAAGAAAGAAGAAAGAAGTAAGAAAGAAGTAAGAAAGAAGTAAGAAAGAAGTAAGAAAGAAAGAAGAAAGAAGTAAGAAAGAAGTAAGAAATAAGTATGAAAGAAGTAAGAAAGAAAGAAGAAAGAAGTAAGAAAGAAGTAAGAAAGAAGTATGAAAGAAGTAAGAAAGAAGAAAGAAAGAAGTAAGAAATAAGTAAGAAAGAAGAAAGAAAGAAGTAAGAAAGAAAGAAAGAAGAAAGAAGTAAGAAAGAAGTAAGAGAGAAGTAAGAAAGAAGTAAGAAAGAAGTAAGAAAGAAGTAAGAAAGAAGTAAGAAGGAATGAAGAAAGAAGTAAGAAAGAAAGAAGAAAGAAGTAAGAAAGAAGTAAGAAAGAAGTAAGAAAGAAGTAAGAAAGAAAGAAGAAAGAAGTAAGAAAGAAGTAAGAAAGAATTAAGAAAGAAGTAAGAAAGAAGTAAGAAAGAAGTAAGAAAGAAGTAAGAAAGAAAGAAGAAAGAAGTAAGAAAGAAGAAAGAAGTATGAAAGAAGTAAGAAAGAAGAAAGAAAGAAGTAAGAAAGAAGTAAGAAAGAAGTAAGAAAGAAAGAAGAAAGAAGTAAGAAAGAAGTAAGAAAGAAGTAAGAAAGAAGTAAGAAAGAAGTAAGAAAGAAAGAAGAAAGAAGTAAGAAAGAAGTAAGAAAGAAGTAAGAAAGAAGTAAGAAAGAAGAAAGAAAGAAGTAAGAAATAAGAAAGAAAGAAGTAAGAAAGAAGTAAGAAAGAAGTAAGAAAGAAGTAAGAAAGAAGTAAGAAATAAGTAAGAAAGAAGAAAAAAGAAGTTAGAAAGAAGTAAGAAAGAAGTAAGAAAGAAGTAAGAAAGAAGTAAGAAAGAAAGAAGAAAGAAGTAAGAAAGAAGTAAGAAAGAAGTAATAAAGAATTAAAAAGGAATGAAGAAAGAAGTAAGAAAGAAGAAAGAACGAAGTAAGAAAGAAGTAAGAAAGAAGTAAGAAAGAAAGTAGAAAGAAGTAAGAAAGAAGTAAGAAAGAAGTATGAAAGAAGTAAGAAAGAAGAAAGAAAGAAATAAGAAAGAAGTAAGAAAGAAGAAAGAAAGAAGTAAGAAAGAAAGAAGAAAGAAGAAAGAAAGAAGTAAAAAAGAAGTAAGAAAGAAGTAAGAAGGAATGAAGAAAGTAGTAAGAAAGAAGTAAGAAAGAAGTAAGAAAAAAGTAAGAAAGAAGTAAGAAAGAAGTATGAAAGAAGTAAGAAAGAATTAAGAAAGAAAGAAGTAAGAAAGAAGTAAGAAAGAAAGAAGAAAGAAGTAAGAAAGAAGTAAAAAGAAGTAAGAAAGAAAGAAGAAAGAAGTAAGAAAGAAGTAAGAAAGAAGTAAGAAAGAAGTAAGAAAGAAGAAAGAAAGAAGTAAGAAAGAAGAAAGAAAGAAGTAAGAAAGAAGTAAGAAAGAAGAAAGAAAGAAGTAAGAAAGAAGAAAGAAAGAAGTAAGAAAGAAGTAAGAAAGAAGTAAGAAAGAAGTAAGAAAGAAGTACGAAAGAAGTAAGAAAGAATTAAGAAAGAAAGAAGTAAGAAAGAAGTAAGAAAGAAAGAAGAAAGAAGTAAGAAAGAAGTAAGAAAGAAGTAAGAAAGAAAGAAGAAAGAAGTAAGAAAGAAGTAAGAAAGAAGTAAGAAAGAAGTAAGAAAGAAGAAAGAAAGAAGTAAGAAAGAAGAAAGAAAGAAGTAAGAAAGAAGTAAGAAAGAAGTAAGGAAGAAGTAAGAAAGAAAGAAGAAAGAAGTAAGAAAGAAGTAAGAAAGAAGTAAGAAAGAAGAAAAAGGTTAGAAAGAAGTAAGAAAGAAGTAAGAAAGAAATAAGAAAGAAGTAAGAAAGAAGTAAGAAAGAAGTAAAAAAGAAGTATGAAAGAAGTAAGAAAGAAGAAAGAAAGCAGTAAGAAAGAAGTAAGAAAGAAATAAGAAAGAAAGAAGAAAGAAGAAAGAAAGAATTAGGAAAGAAGTAAGAAAGAAGTAAGAAAGAAAGAAGAAAGAAGTAAGAAAGAAGTAAGAAAGAAGTAAGAAAGTAGTAAGAAGGAATGAAGAAAGAAGTAAGAAAGAAGTAAGAAAGAAGAAAGAAAGAAGTAAGAAAGAAGAAAGAAAGAAGTAAGAAAGAAGTAAGAAAGAATGAAGAAAGAAGTAAAAAAGAAGAAAGAAAGAATAAAGAAAGAAGTAAGAAAGAAGAAAGAAAGAAGTAAGAAAGAAGTAAGAAAGAAGTAAGATAGAAAGAAGAAAGAAGTAAGAAAGAAGTAAGAAAGAAGTAAGAAAGAAAGAAGAAAGAAGTAAGAAAGAAATAAGAAATAAAGAAGAAAGAAGAAAGAAAGAAGTAGGAAAGAAGTAAGAAAGAAGTAAGAAAGAAGGAAGAAAGAAGTAAGAAAGAATGAAGAAAGTAGTAAGAAAGAAGTAAGAAAGAAGTAAGAAAGAAGTAAGAAAGAAAGAAGTAAGAAAGAAGTAAGAAAGAAAGAAGAAAGAAGTAAGAAAGAAGTAAGAAAGAAAGAAGAAAGAAGTAAGAAAGAAGTAAGAAAGAAGTAAGAAAGAAGGAAGAAAGAAGTAAGAAAGAAGAAAGAAAGAAGTAAGAAAGAAGAAAGAAAGAAGTAAGAAAGAAGTAAGAAAGAATTAAGAAAGAAAGAAGAAAGAAAGAAAGTAAGAAAGAAAGATGAAAGAAGTAAGAAATAAGTAAGAAAGAAGTATGAAAGAAGTAAGAAAGAAAGAAGAAAGAAGTAAGAAAGAAGTAAGAAAGAAGTATGAAAGAAGTAAGAAAGAAGAAAGAAAGAAGTAAGAAATAAGTAAGAAAGAAGAAGAAAGAAGTAAGAAAGAAGTAAGAAAGAAGTAAGAAAGAAGTAAGAAGGAATGAAGAAAGAAGTAAGAAGGAATGAAGAAAGAAGTAAGAAAGAAGTAAGAAAGAAGAAAGAAAGAAGTAAGAAAGAAGAAAGAAAGAAGTAAGAAAGAAGTAAGAAAGAAGTAAGAAAGAATGAAGAAAGAAGTAAAAAAGAAGTAAGAAAGAAGAAAGAAAGAAGTAAGAAAGAAGAAAGAAAGAAGTAAGAAAGAAGTAAGAAAGAAAGAAGAAAGAAGTAAGAAAGAAGTAAGAAAGAAGTAAGAAAGAAAGAAGAAAGAAGTAAGAAACAAGTAAGAAAGAAGTAAGGAAGAAGTAAGAAAGAAGTAAGAAAGAATTAAGAAAGAAGAAAGAAAGAAGAAAGAAAGAAAGAAGAAAGAAGTAAGAAAGAAGTAAGAAAGAAGTAAGAAAGAAGTAAGAAAGAAGTAAGAAAGAAGTAAGAAATAAGTAAGAAAGAAGAAAAAAGAAGTTAGAAAGAAGTAAGAAAGAAGTAAGAAAGAAGTAAGAAAGAAGTAAGAAAGAAAGAAGAAAGAAGTAAGAAAGAAGTAAGAAAGAAGTAATAAAGAATTAAAAAGGAATGAAGAAAGAAGTAAGAAAGAAGAAAGAACGAAGTAAGAAAGAAGTAAGAAAGAAGTAAGAAAGAAAGTAGAAAGAAGTAAGAAAGAAGTAAGAAAGAAGTATGAAAGAAGTAAGAAAGAAGAAAGAAAGAAATAAGAAAGAAGTAAGAAAGAAGAAAGAAAGAAGTAAGAAAGAAAGAAGAAAGAAGAAAGAAAGAAGTAAAAAAGAAGTAAGAAAGAAGTAAGAAGGAATGAAGAAAGTAGTAAGAAAGAAGTAAGAAAGAAGTAAGAAAGAAAGAAGAAAGAAGTAAGAAAGAAGTAAGAAAGAAGTAAGAAAGAAGTAAGAAAGAAGAAAGAAAGAAGTAAGAAAGAAGTAAGAAAGAAGTAAGAAAGAAGTAAGAAAGAAGTATGAAAGAAGTAAGAAAGAATTAAGAAAGAAAGAAGTAAGAAAGAAGTAAGAAAGAAAGAAGAAAGAAGTAAGAAAGAAGTAAAAAGAAGTAAGAAAGAAAGAAGAAAGAAGTAAGAAAGAAGTAAGAAAGAAGTAAGAAAGAAGTAAGAAAGAAGAAAGAAAGAAGTAAGAAAGAAGAAAGAAAGAAGTAAGAAAGAAGTAAGAAAGAAGAAAGAAAGAAGTAAGAAAGAAGAAAGAAAGAAGTAAGAAAGAAGTAAGAAAGAAGTAAGAAAGAAGTAAGAAAGAAGTACGAAAGAAGTAAGAAAGAATTAAGAAAGAAAGAAGTAAGAAAGAAGTAAGAAAGAAAGAAGAAAGAAGTAAGAAAGAAGTAAGAAAGAAGTAAGAAAGAAAGAAGAAAGAAGTAAGAAAGAAGTAAGAAAGAAGTAAGAAAGAAGTAAGAAAGAAGAAAGAAAGAAGTAAGAAAGAAGAAAGAAAGAAGTAAGAAAGAAGTAAGAAAGAAGTAAGGAAGAAGTAAGAAAGAAAGAAGAAAGAAGTAAGAAAGAAGTAAGAAAGAAGTAAGAAAGAAGAAAAAAGTTAGAAAGAAGTAAGAAAGAAGTAAGAAAGAAATAAGAAAGAAGTAAGAAAGAAGTAAGAAAGAAGTAAAAAAGAAGTATGAAAGAAGTAAGAAAGAAGAAAGAAAGCAGTAAGAAAGACGTAAGAAAGAAATAAGAAAGAAAGAAGAAAGAAGAAAGAAAGAATTAGGAAAGAAGTAAGAAAGAAGTAAGAAAGAAAGAAGAAAGAAGTAAGAAAGAAGTAAGAAAGAAGTAAGAAAGTAGTAAGAAGGAATGAAGAAAGAAGTAAGAAAGAAGTAAGAAAGAAGAAAGAAAGAAGTAAGAAAGAAGAAAGAAAGAAGTAAGAAAGAAGTAAGAAAGAATGAAGAAAGAAGTAAAAAAGAAGAAAGAAAGAATAAAGAAAGAAGTAAGAAAGAAGAAAGAAAGAAGTAAGAAAGAAGTAAGAAAGAAGTAAGATAGAAAGAAGAAAGAAGTAAGAAAGAAGTAAGAAAGAAGTAAGAAAGAAAGAAGAAAGAAGTAAGAAAGAAATAAGAAATAAAGAAGAAAGAAGAAAGAAAGAAGTAGGAAAGAAGTAAGAAAGAAGTAAGAAAGAAGGAAGAAAGAAGTAAGAAAGAATGAAGAAAGTAGTAAGAAAGAAGTAAGAAAGAAGTAAGAAAGAAGTAAGAAAGAAAGAAGTAAGAAAGAAGTAAGAAAGAAAGAAGAAAGAAGTAAGAAAGAAGTAAGAAAGAAAGAAGAAAGAAGTAAGAAAGAAGTAAGAAAGAAGTAAGAAAGAAGGAAGAAAGAAGTAAGAAAGAAGAAAGAAAGAAGTAAGAAAGAAGAAAGAAAGAAGTAAGAAAGAAGTAAGAAAGAATTAAGAAAGAAAGAAGAAAGAAAGAAAGTAAGAAAGAAAGATGAAAGAAGTAAGAAATAAGTAAGAAAGAAGTATGAAAGAAGTAAGAAAGAAAGAAGAAAGAAGTAAGAAAGAAGTAAGAAAGAAGTATGAAAGAAGTAAGAAAGAAGAAAGAAAGAAGTAAGAAATAAGTAAGAAAGAAGAAGAAAGAAGTAAGAAAGAAGTAAGAAAGAAGTAAGAAAGAAGTAAGAAGGAATGAAGAAAGAAGTAAGAAGGAATGAAGAAAGAAGTAAGAAAGAAGTAAGAAAGAAGAAAGAAAGAAGTAAGAAAGAAGAAAGAAAGAAGTAAGAAAGAAGTAAGAAAGAAGTAAGAAAGAATGAAGAAAGAAGTAAAAAAGAAGTAAGAAAGAAGAAAGAAAGAAGTAAGAAAGAAGAAAGAAAGAAGTAAGAAAGAAGTAAGAAAGAAAGAAGAAAGAAGTAAGAAAGAAGTAAGAAAGAAGTAAGAAAGAAAGAAGAAAGAAGTAAGAAACAAGTAAGAAAGAAGTAAGAAACAAGTAAGAAAGAAGTAAGGAAGAAGTAAGAAAGAAGTAAGAAAGAATTAAGAAAGAAGAAAGAAAGAAGAAAGAAAGAAAGAAGAAAGAAGTAAGAAAGAAGTAAGAAAGAAGTAAGAAAGAAGTAAGAAAGAAAGAAGAAAGAAGTAAGAAAGAAGTAAGAAATAAGTATGAAAGAAGTAAGAAAGAAAGAAGAAAGAAGTAAGAAAGAAGTAAGAAAGAAGTATGAAAGAAGTAAGAAAGAAGAAAGAAAGAAGTAAGAAATAAGTAAGAAAGAAGAAAGAAAGAAGTAAGAAAGAAAGAAAGAAGAAAGAAGTAAGAAAGAAGTAAGAGAGAAGTAAGAAAGAAGTAAGAAAGAAGTAAGAAAGAAGTAAGAAAGAAGTAAGAAGGAATGAAGAAAGAAGTAAGAAAGAAAGAAGAAAGAAGTAAGAAAGAAGTAAGAAAGAAGTAAGAAAGAAGTAAGAAAGAAAGAAGAAAGAAGTAAGAAAGAAGTAAGAAAGAATTAAGAAAGAAGTAAGAAAGAAGTAAGAAAGAAGTAAGAAAGAAGTAAGAAAGAAAGAAGAAAGAAGTAAGAAAGAAGAAAGAAGTATGAAAGAAGTAAGAAAGAAGAAAGAAAGAAGTAAGAAAGAAGTAAGAAAGAAGTAAGAAAGAAAGAAGAAAGAAGTAAGAAAGAAGTAAGAAAGAAGTAAGAAAGAAGTAAGAAAGAAGTAAGAAAGAAAGAAGAAAGAAGTAAGAAAGAAGTAAGAAAGAAGTAAGAAAGAAGTAAGAAAGAAGAAAGAAAGAAGTAAGAAATAAGAAAGAAAGAAGTAAGAAAGAAGTAAGAAAGAAGTAAGAAAGAAGTAAGAAAGAAGTAAGAAATAAGTAAGAAAGAAGAAAAAAGAAGTTAGAAAGAAGTAAGAAAGAAGTAAGAAAGAAGTAAGAAAGAAGTAAGAAAGAAAGAAGAAAGAAGTAAGAAAGAAGTAAGAAAGAAGTAATAAAGAATTAAAAAGGAATGAAGAAAGAAGTAAGAAAGAAGAAAGAACGAAGTAAGAAAGAAGTAAGAAAGAAGTAAGAAAGAAAGTAGAAAGAAGTAAGAAAGAAGTAAGAAAGAAGTATGAAAGAAGTAAGAAAGAAGAAAGAAAGAAATAAGAAAGAAGTAAGAAAGAAGAAAGAAAGAAGTAAGAAAGAAAGAAGAAAGAAGAAAGAAAGAAGTAAAAAAGAAGTAAGAAAGAAGTAAGAAGGAATGAAGAAAGTAGTAAGAAAGAAGTAAGAAAGAAGTAAGAAAGAAAGAAGAAAGAAGTAAGAAAGAAGTAAGAAAGAAGTAAGAAAGAAGTAAGAAAGAAGAAAGAAAGAAGTAAGAAAGAAGTAAGAAAGAAGTAAGAAAGAAGTAAGAAAGAAGTATGAAAGAAGTAAGAAAGAATTAAGAAAGAAAGAAGTAAGAAAGAAGTAAGAAAGAAAGAAGAAAGAAGTAAGAAAGAAGTAAGAAAGAAGTAAGAAAGAAAGAAGAAAGAAGTAAGAAAGAAGTAAGAAAGAAGTAAGAAAGAAGTAAGAAAGAAGAAAGAAAGAAGTAAGAAAGAAAAAGAAAGAAGTAAGAAAGAAGTAAGAAAGAAGAAAGAAAGAAGTAAGAAAGAAGAAAGAAAGAAGTAAGAAAGAAGTAAGAAAGAAGTAAGAAAGAAGTAAGAAAGAAGTACGAAAGAAGTAAGAAAGAATTAAGAAAGAAAGAAGTAAGAAAGAAGTAAGAAAGAAAGAAGAAAGAAGTAAGAAAGAAGTAAGAAAGAAGTAAGAAAGAAAGAAGAAAGAAGTAAGAAAGAAGTAAGAAAGAAGTAAGAAAGAAGTAAGAAAGAAGAAAGAAAGAAGTAAGAAAGAAGAAAGAAAGAAGTAAGAAAGAAGTAAGAAAGAAGTAAGGAAGAAGTAAGAAAGAAAGAAGAAAGAAGTAAGAAAGAAGTAAGAAAGAAGTAAGAAAGAAGAAAAAAGTTAGAAAGAAGTAAGAAAGAAGTAAGAAAGAAATAAGAAAGAAGTAAGAAAGAAGTAAGAAAGAAGTAAAAAGAAGTATGAAAGAAGTAAGAAAGAAGAAAGAAAGCAGTAAGAAAGAAGTAAGAAAGAAATAAGAAAGAAAGAAGAAAGAAGAAAGAAAGAATTAGGAAAGAAGTAAGAAAGAAGTAAGAAAGAAAGAAGAAAGAAGTAAGAAAGAAGTAAGAAAGAAGTAAGAAAGTAGTAAGAAGGAATGAAGAAAGAAGTAAGAAAGAAGTAAGAAAGAAGTACGAAAGAAGTAAGAAAGAATTAAGAAAGAAAGAAGTAAGAAAGAAGTAAGAAAGAATGAAGAAAGAAGTAAAAAAGAAGAAAGAAAGAATAAAGAAAGAAGTAAGAAAGAAGAAAGAAAGAAGTAAGAAAGAAGTAAGAAGAAGTAAGATAGAAAGAAGAAAGAAGTAAGAAAGAAGTAAGAAAGAAGTAAGAAAGAAAGAAGAAAGAAGTAAGAAAGAAGAAATAAAGAAGAAAGAAGAAAGAAAGAAGTAGGAAAGAAGTAAGAAAGAAGTAAGAAAGAAAGAATAAAGAAGTAAGAAAGAAGTAAGAAAGAAGTAAGAAAGAAAGAAGAAGAAAGAAGTAAGAAAGAAGTAAGAAAGAAGTAAGAAGGAATGAAGAAAGAAGTAAGAAAGAAGAAAGAAAGAAGTAAGAAAGAAGTAAGAAAGAAGACTAAGAAGAAGTAAGAAAGAAGTAAGAAAGAAGTAAGAAAGAAATAAGAATGAAGTAAGAAAGAAGTAAGAAAGAAGTAAGAAAGAAGAAAGAAAGAAGAAAGAAGAAAGAAGAAAGAAGTAAGAAAGAAGTAAGAGAGAAGTAAGAAAGAAGTAAGAAAGAAGAAAGAAAGAAAGAAGAAAGAAGTAAGAAAGAAGTAAGAAAGAAATAAGAAAGAAAGAAGAAAGAAGAAAGAGAGAAGTAGGAAAGAAGTAAGAAAGAAGTAAGAAAGAAGTAAGAAAGAAGTAAGAAAGAAGAAAGAAAGAAGTAGAAAGAAGTAAGAAAGAAGTAAGAAAGAAGTAAGAAAGAAGTATGAAAGAAGTAAGAAAGAATTAAGAAAGAAAGAAGTAAGAAAGAAGTAAGAAAGAAAGAAGAAAGAAGTAAGAAAGAAGTAAGAAAGAAGTAAGAAGAAAGAAGAAAGAAGTAAGAAAGAAGTAAGAAAGAAGTAAGAAGAAGTAAGAAAGAAGAAAGAAAGAAGTAAGAAAGAAAAAAGAAAGAAGTAAGAAAGAAGTAAGAAAGAAGAAAGAAAGAAGTAAGAAAGAAGAAAGAAAGAAGTAAGAAAGAAGTAAGAAAGAAGTAAGAAAGAAGTAAGAAAGAAGTAGAAGAAGTAAGAAAGAATTAAGAAAGCAAGAAGTAAGAAAGAAGTAAGAAAGAAAGAAGAAAGAAGTAAGAAAGAAGTAAGAAAGAAGTAGAAAGAAAGAAGAAAGAGTAAGAAAGAAGTAAGAAAGAAGTAAGTAAGAAGAAGAAGTAAGAAAGAAGAAAGAAAGAAGTAAGAAAGAAGAAGAAAGAGTAAGAAAGAAGTAAGAAGAAGTAAGGAAGAAGTAGAAAGAAGAAAGAAGTAAGAAAGAAGTAAGAAAGAAGTAAGAAAGAAGAAAGTTAGAAGGAAAGAAGTAAGAAGAATAAGAAAGAAGTAAGAAGAAGTATGAAGAAGTAAAAGAAGTATGAAAGAAGTAGAAGAAGAAGTAGTAAGAAGAAGTAAGAAAGAAATAAGAAGAAGAAGAAAGAAGAAGAAAGAAAGAAAGAAAGAAAGAAAGTAAGAAAGAAAGAAGAAAGAAGTAAGAAAGAAGTAAGAAAGAAGTAAGAAAGTAGTAAGAAGGAATGAAGAAAGAAGTAAGAAAGAAGTAAGAAAGAAGAAGAAAGAAGTAAGAAAGAAGAAAGAAAGAAGTAAGAAAGAAGTAAGAAAGTATGAAGAAAGAAGTAAAAAGAAGAAAGAAAGAATAAAGAAAGAAGTAAGAAAGAAGAAAGAAAGTAAGTAAGAAGTAGAAAGAAGTAAGATAGAAAGAAGAAAGAAGTAAGAAGAAGTAAGAAAGAAGTAAGAAGAAAGAAGGAAAGATTAGAAAGTAAGAATAAAGAAGAAAGAAGAAAGAAGAAGTAGGAAAGAAGTAAGAAAGAAGTAAGAAAGAAAGAATAAAGAAGTAAGAAAGAAGTAAGAAAGAAGTAAGAAAGAAGAAGAAGAAAGAAGTAAGAAAGAAGTAAGAAAGAAGTAAGAAGGAATGATGAAAAAAGTAAGAAGAGAAGAAAGAAGTAAGAAAGAAGTAAGAAAGAAAGAACTAAGAAAGAAGTAAGAAAGAAGTAAGAAAGAAGTAAAAGAATAAGAATGAAGTAAGAAAGAAGTAAGAAAGAAGTAAGAAAGAAGAAGAGAAAGAAGAAAGAAAGAAAGAAGAAAGAAGTAAGAAAGAAGTAAGAGAGAAGTAAGAAAGAAGTAAGAAAGAAGAAAGAAAGAAAGAAGAAAGAAGTAAGAAAGAAGTAAGAAAGAAATAAGAAAGAAAGAAGAAAGAAGAAAGAGAGAAGAGGAAAGAAGTAAGAAAGAAGTAAGAAAGAAGTAAGAAAGAAGTAATAAAGAATTAAGAAGGAATGAAGAAAGAAGTAAGAAAGAAGAAAGAACGAAGTAAGAAAGAAGTAAGAAAGAAGTAAGAAAGAAGTAAGAAAGAAGTAAGAAAGAAGTAGAAAGAACTAAGAAAGAAGTAAGAAAGAAAGAAGAAAGAGGTAAGAAAGAAAGAAGAAAGAAGTAAGAAAGAAGTAAGAAAGAAGGAAGAAAGAATTAAGAAAGAAGGAAGTAGAAAGAAGAAAGAAAGAAGAAAGAAGTAAGAAAGAAGTAAGAAAGAAGTATGAAAGAAGTAAGAAAGAAGAAAGAAGAAGTAAGAAATAAGTAAGAAAGAAGTAAGATAGAAGTAAGAAAGAAGTAAGAAAGAAGTAAGAAAGAAGTACGAAGAAGTAGAAAGAATTAAGAAAGAAAGAAGTAAGAAAGAAGTAAGAAAGAAAGAAGAAAGAAGAAAGAAAGAAGAAAGAAAGAAGTAAGAAATAAGAAAGAAAGAAGTAAGAAAGAAGTAAGAAAGAAGTAAGAAAGAAGTAAGAAAGAAGTAAGAAATAAGTAAGAAAGAAGAAAAAAGAAGTTAGAAAGAAGTAAGAAAGAAGTAAGAAAGAAGTAGAAAAAGTATGAAGAAGTAAGAAAGAAGTAAGAAAGAAGTAAGAAAGAAGTAAGAAAGAAGTAAGAAAGAAGTAAGAAGAAAGAAGAAAGAAGAAAGAAGTAGGAAAGAAGTAAGAAGAAGTAAGAAAGAAGTAATAAAGAATTAAAAAGGAATGAAGAAAGAAGTAAGAAAGAAGAAAGAACGAAGTAAGAAAGAAGTAAGAAAGAAGTAAGAAAGAAGTAAGAAAGAAAGTAGAAAGAAGTAAGAAAGAAGTAAGAAAGAAGTATGAAAGAAGTAAGAAAGAAATAAGAAAGAAGTAAGAAAGAAGTAAGAAAGAAGTAAGAAAGAAAGAAGAAAGAAGAAAGAAGAAGAAGTAAGAAAGAAGTAAGAAAGAAGCAAGAAAGAAGTAAGAAGGAATGAAGAAAGTAGTAAGAAAGAAGTAAGAAAGAAGTAGAAAGAAAGAAGAAAGAAGTAAGAAAGAAGTAAGAAAGAAGTAAGAAAGAAGTAAGAAAGAAGAAAAAGAAAGAAGTAAGAAAGAAGAAAGAAAGAAGTAAGAAAGAAGTAAGAAAGAAGTAAGAAAGTAAGTAGAAAGAAGTAAGAAAGAAGTAAGAAAGAAGTAAGAAAGAAGTAAGAAGAAAGAAGAAGAAAGAAGAAGAAAGAAGTAAGAAAGAAGAAAGAAAGAAGTAAGAAAGAAGAAAGAAAGAAGTAAGAAAGAAGTAAGAAAGAAGTAATAAAGAAGTAAGAAAGAAAGAAGAAAGAAGTAAGAAAGAAGTAAGAAAGAAGTAAGAAAGAAGAAAAAGTTAGAAAGAAGTAGAAAGAAGTAAGAAAGAAATAAGAAAGAAGTAAGAAAGAAGTAAGAAAGAAGTAAAAAAGAAGTATGAAAGAAGTAAGAAAGAAGAAAGAAAGCAGTAAGAAAGAAGTAAGAAAGAAATAAGAAAGAAAGAAGAAAGAAGAAAGAAAGAAGAAAGAAAGAAGTAAGAAAGAAGTAAGAAAGAAGTAAGAAGGAATGAAGAAAGAAGTAAGAAAGAAGAAAGAAAGAAGTAAGAAAGAAGAAAGAAAGAAGTAATAAAGAAGTAATAAAGAAGTAAGAAAGAAGTAAGAAAGAAAGAAGAAAGAAGTAAGAAAGAAGTAAGAAAGAAGAAAGAAATTAGTAAGAAAGAAGAAAGAAAGTAGTAAGAAAGAAGTAAGAAAGAAGTAAGAAAGAAAGAAGAAAGAAGTAATAAAGAA
>NW_027043424.1:0-106809 GCF_036013475.1 Columba livia
TTTCTGGTGGCCGGGAGAGCACCGTGCCCCCTTAAACCCACTCTGCATTCCACTTCCTACAGCTGCTGACCCTAGCTCCCCACTCCATCAGGATGGTGAGCTCTGCAGTGCTCCTCAAGAAGTTATTCCCTTCATTTTGCTACTGCTATTCAGCTGAAAAGGATGTTCCTCTTCCTCTTCCTCTTCCTCTTCCCTCCTCCTCCTCCTCCTCTTCCTCCTCCTCTTCCTATTCCTCCCTCTTCCTCTTCCTCTTCCTCTTCCTCCTCCTCCTCCTCCTCTTCATCTTCCTCCTCTTCCTCTCTTCTCTCTTCTCTCTTCCTCTCTTCTCTCTTCTCTCTTCTCTTCTCTCTCTCTTCTCCTCTTGCTTCACCTCTTCCCTCTCCTCTCTCCTCCCTCTCCTCTTCTTCTCTCTCCCTCTTTTCCTTCCCCTCCTTTCACTACCAGTGCATGCTGGGAAATCCCTGACAAACACTTGGAACCTTGCCCAGCTTACCCATTCGCTCCATCACCTTGTGCCAACCACGCATCTACCTTCTGGTGGCCGGGAGAGCACCGGGCCTCCTTCAAACCACTCTGCATTCACTTCCTACAAGCTGCTGACCCTAGCTCCCCACTCCATCAGGACGGTGAGCTCTGCAGTGCTCCTCAAGAAGGCATTCCCTTCATTTTGCTACTGCTATCAGCTGAAAAGTATGTTCATCCATTCTGATGAACCTGGAAGGTTGCCCTGCTGGGAGATGGCCTTGCAGCGGAGAAACTCCAGCTGCCTCGTCCAGCTTCTTCCTCCTTCAGCCCCCTGTCAAGGGATTCCACCGGCTCCTCAAGGACTTCCTCTCCGATGTCTTCAGGCTGCCTCCAGGACCAGCTCTGGCAGCAGACACGGGACGCTGCTCCCTTTTATACTGCCCCGGGGCATTGTGACATCAGCATTGCCCCGTGGTCGCATTGTGACATGGAGGTGACATGGGCCCCCAGTGTCCCACCCCACCCACTGCCCATGCACCCAGCACTCCTTGGAGGAAGGACTTCGGGGTGCTGCTGGCCCCGAGGCTGTCCTTGTGCCCAGGAGGCCCAGGGCGCTGTCCCTGCTCTTGGTGGTCACACACTGGGCATGGCTGAACCACCTGGGAATGGCGGTGGCATGAAATTACTGAGGAGGTTATTCACATACAAAGGAACTTCTTCTCTTTGCCTTTAAAGTACTAAAAGAAGCTATGAAAAACAATCCTCTAGTACATGATGGTAATGAATTGCTCTGCGAAAGTGCTCGCCATGGGTGCAGGAACCTGCCAGCCTACGTCTATTCCATTAAAGAATCTCAACATTTTGAGTGCCGGCTCCATGTGTTTGGCATGTGGCCTCTTCACTCTCCTAGATGTCCAGGTAGTAAAACAGGTGGGGGAGCAGGTCTCAGCTAAACCCCAGGGCACCTGCTATGGAAAGCATAGGTGTGAAAGCATAGGCATAGCCTCTGGGCTCAGGCACCAGTTCTGTGGGCTGCAGATGGCTGCCTGACATCTCAGACATGGTAATTATCCCTAATTCAAGCACTTGGGTTAATGCAAGGTGGTGCCGTGTTGGAAGCGCTTCATTAACTGCAGAAGAGTAAAGACAGGCCCATGGGGCAGATCCTCTTCTGCAAAGGGTCTTCACATCCTTTGGTCTCACCGTGAACCTGTGCCCTCACGTTCTGGATTAAAGTGACTCCAATTAGACTTAGCTTAATTCTCCCTAGAAACAAAGTAAGAACCTACCCAGTCTACTCAGCCATTTCCGCTGTCTAAAAGTCCCCAGGCAGATGAATCTCCAAAACCAGAACATGAGCGGCTGCTCATCCTGTTGGTTATTTTTCTATCACATGCCATTTATTGAGTGTTATTGACAACAAGGGACATTTTTGCCCCCAGCCGTGGGAACAGAAGCCAGGAGAACAGTGTGAACCTTACAAATCCTCTTCCCAAATTGCTGCCAAACTGATTCCCAATTTACATTCTCACTTAGTGATGTCCAGAGTTGACTAATTCCCAACCAAAATTGAGATGGTGTGGTCAGTTCTTGCAATACTATCATGCAATCGCGAATAACTTGTGATTTCCCTCCAGTTCGTATCATTACAAAACTAAGCATCTCTGTTTTCCTTACAAATGTGTTGCTTCCATGCTCACCGAGAGAACTTGCAAGTGTAACACTCTAATTTTTTAAAGTGAGTGGGAAAATGAAAACCAACTGCGTTTCTTATATGTCTTATTTTTAACTTCAGGGTGTGTGATTTTTTTAAGCTCCTCCTTTAGTGCATTCACTAATGACAGATATGGACTCACCTTGATGTGCTGCTCAGGTGCTGGAAAAAAATTTCAGCAATAGAACAAAACTTGGGTTACACCCTCTGCTGTGTCTGCCTGCAAAGTGTCCTTTTTTTTCCAATGAAAACTGAAAAGTTTTCTGATCATACCATCCTCGAGGTGCTGATGACTATCCTGAGGGACAAGGAACCTTGCAGAACGATCTAGATAGATTGGAGCATTAGGCAATGATCAACGGCATAAAATCTAACAAGTCCATATCCGGATTCTGCACCTGGATAAAGTAATGCCAAGCACAAGTCTAAATGGGGAGAGGATTGGCTGGAGAGCAGCCCTGCAGAAAGGAGCCTTGGGGCGCTGGTTGACAGGAGGCTCAACAAGAGTCAGCAGTGTGTGCCCTGGCAGCCAGAGTGCAAATCCCATCCTGGGGTACATCAAACAGAGCAGAACCAACCGCTCAAATGAGGTGATTACCTGCTGTATTCAGAGTTGCTGTGGCCTCACCTTGAGTGCTGTGTGCAGTTCTGGGCCCCACGATTTGACAAGGATGTTGAAGTATTCCAGTGTGTCCAGAGAGCAACAAAGCTGGTGAACGACCGGAAAGGCATGTCCTCTGAGGAGTGGCTGAGCAATCTGGATTTCTCTAGTTTGGAGAGAAGAAGCTGATGAGCAAGCTCATTGCCCTCTAAAAGTTCCTGAGGAGGGAAGTGTATAGGGAAGTGCTGGTCTCTTGTCCCTGGTATCCAGGGACAGGACACGTGTGAATGGTGCAAACCTGGGTCAGAGGAAGTTCAGACTTGACCCTCTACTGAGAGTGGGGTCAAATACTGGAACAGCCTTCTGAACGATAGGATGAAGGGGCAACGGGCACAGCATAGGAGGTCCCATCTGAATATTAGGAAAAACCTCTTTACTGTGAGGGTGCCTGATCACTGGAACAGGCTGTCCAGAGAGGTTGTGGAGTGTCCTCCTCTGAGACATCAAAACCCGCCTGACACCTTGCTGTGCCATCTGCTCCGGGCGAACCTGCTTTAGCAGGTGGGTTGGGCTAGATGATCTCCAGAGGTCCCTTTCAAGCCCAACCATTCTGTGATTCTGTGACAGCTGGTTGATGCCCCAAGCCTCAGCATTCAAGAGGCATTTGGCCATACACTTACTACCCTGTTTTACTTTAGATCAGCCTTGAATTGGTCATGCAGTGGGACTAGATGGTCATTCTAGGTCCCTTACAGCTGAACTACACCTCACTTCCCTTCTTTCCTTTCTCCTCCTTTCCCTAGCAGGGGGAAGCTGCAAAGCCCCCCCACCACAGCCCCACCCGGCACCCTTTGCAGGAAGCCTTTGGGTGCTGGCCCCAAGGCAGTCCAGGTGCCCAGGAGTTCCAGGGGCTGTCCCTGCCCTTGGTGTCACGTGCTGGGCACAGCTGCTGGCTGTCCCTGATGCCTTCTCTGCCGTTTGGCTCTCCAGGACAAAGCTCCTGCTCTTCTCTCCAGTCATGGCAGAAACCAGCCCTGCAACCAAGAGAAGAGCCCTGGTAGCTGTCCCCTCTCTGCACCAGAGCTGATGTCCATGAGGCCCCCACAGCGAGGAGGACCAGGCTCACAAAGCCTTTTCTGAGGCGATAACAGGATGGTTTCAACCACTGCAGCGTGGAGAAAATCCCCAGTGTGACCAGAGCCATAGGCTGCGCTGGACAGTGCCAACAGACCGCCATGGAAATAAGACTCGCTTTGAATCCATTCCCAAAGCACAGCCAGGCAAATGATGACTCTTCCAAATGAGCAAAAAGAGTCCATTGCTGCTACTGCAGTCATGTTTCCTTTTCTACCCAACCAAGATCCACAGTTGGCCATCTGTACAGGGGATGCAAAATGCACTTCAGCCGCAGGTAAACCTTCCACACCTCCTGTGTGACTTGCACCTTTCTCGGAGTTATTTGCCTACCTTGATTGGTGGGAAGAGGTTCAGAACTTCTGGAAACCCTTTAAGAGATACTCTTTGGAGTACTGAAAGAGTAAGGAAGCTGCTGCCATTTTGGACATTTGCACCAAAACTCATACACACATGGGATAGTGTGTGGTGTGTGACATGGATTTCTTTTTTCTCCTTGTTCTCCTTTTTAGTAATGCCTGAGATCTTTGCTTTGGAAAAAACATACCTAAACAAAAGAATCTGAGAACAAAAGTCCTGATCAGAGAGAAGGTCCTTCTGGGCCAAGACTCAGTCTCCAAAGCTGCCAGCCATCCGTGTCTACAGGGTCTTGGGGTGCTCAAAGGCCTCAGTGGCTGGGACCGGCCTCCCTGGGGACCATCTCCTGCTGGGGCCAGGGGCCGTGTCTCAGCTCAGCCTGGGACCTCTGGTGCCTGCCTGAGCCATGTTGTAGGTGTGTGTGCTGTCTCTGCCCCATCTCCTGGACGGGCCTGGCCCTGCCCTGCAGAGAGCGGCTCTCCTGGATGGAGTCCTCAGGCCTGGGCTCAGAGCTCATCGTGCTCCAGGCACAGCTACTGAGCACAACCATGCTGTGCTGTGCTGTGCTGTGCTGCTCTGTTCTGTACGCTCACAAGGAGTCCAATAAAGATGGGACTGTTCGACTGAAATGCCAGACAGGTTTTAGATCCAAAAACAGTTTCAGGACACATACACAAGGATACAACTGGAAACAGATTTTTTAAAATTATTTTTTAATATTTATATTTATTTTATTAAAATTACAAATTTTAACAGAAGAAGGAGAAGGAGGAGAGCTGGCTCCTGCTGCAAACTTGCCCTGGGAGAAAGAATCCAAGAAAGCCAGGGCACGAGTGGTGCCTTGGAGGGCAAGAGCAGTGGGCATGAACCGAGCCAAAAGGGCCCAGAGGAGCTCTGACAGGTGGTCCATGCTCAATGCTGCAGAGGAAGGCAAAAAAACCCCGGGGACCAGGGCCAGTCTGCCCCGGGGGAAAATTCCTTCCTGACCCCAACACTGGCGATCGGCTGTTCCCTGAGCATTTGAGCAAGACCTGGCTCCTCGGCCCACAGGCTGGTCCATGCCTCCCAGAAGACCACAGAATAATAGAAGGATAGAATGATAGGATGATGATCTCTCTTCTCTTCTCTTCTCTTCTCTCTCTTCTCTTCTCTTCTCTCTCTTCTCTTCTCTTCTCTTCTCTTCTCTTCTCTTTCTCTTCTCTTCTCTTCTCTTCTCTTCTCTTCTCTTCTCTTTCTCTTCTCTTCTCTTCTCTTCTCTTTCTCTTCTCTTTCTCTTTCTCATCTCTTCTTCTCTTCTCTTCTCTTCTCTTCTCTTCTCCTATAATCCTCTCCTCTCCTCTCCTCTCCTCTCCTCTCCTCTCCTCTCCTCTCCTCTCCTCTCCTCTCCTCTCCTCTCCTCCTCTCTCTTCCTCTCCTCTCCTCTCCTCTCCTCTCCTCTCCTCTCCTCTCCTCTCCTCTCCTCTCCTCTCTCTCTCCTCTTCCTCTCCTCTCCTCTCCTCTCCTCTCCTCTCCTCTTCCTCTCCTCCTTTCTTCACCTCTTCCCTCTCCCTCTTCTCTCTTCCTTCTTTTCCTTCTCCTCCTTTCACTAGCAGTACATGCTGAGGAAATTGCTGACAAACGCTTGTAACCTTGCCCAGATTAGCCATTCGCTCCATCACCTTGTGCAAAGGACGCATGTACCTTCTGGTGGCCGGGAGAGCACCGTGCCCCCTTAAACCACTCTGCATTCCACTTCCTACAGCTGCTGACCCTAGCTCCCACTCCATCAGGATGGTGAGCTCTGCAGTGCTGCTCAAAAAGTTATTCCCTTCATTTTGCTGCTGCTATTCAGCTGAAAAGGATGTTCCTCTTCCTCTTCCTCCTCCTCCTCCTCTTCATCTTCCTCCTCTTCCTCTCTTCTCTCTTCTCTCTCTTCTCCTCTGCTTCCTCTTCCCTCTCTCTCTCTCCCTCTTCCTCTTCTTCTCTCTCCCTCTTTTCCTTCCCCCTCCTTTCACTACCAGTACATGCTGGGGAAATCCCTCACAAACACTTGGAACCTTGCCAGCTTACCCATTCGCTCCATCACCTTGTGCCAAAGACGCATGTACCTTCTGGTGGCCGGGAGAGCACCGGGCCCCCTTCAAACCACTCTGCATTCCACCTCCTACAGCTGCTGACCCTAGCTCCCCACTCCATCAGGACGGTGAGCTCTGCAGTGCTCCTCAAGAAGGCATTCCCTTCATTTTGCTACTGCTATCCAGCTGAAAAGGATGTTCATCCATCAGATGAACCTGGAAGGTTGCCCTGCTGGGAGATGGCCTTGCAGCGGAGAAACTCCAGCTGCCTCGTCCAGCTCTTCCTCCTTCAGCCCCTGTCAAGGGATTCCACCGGCTCCTCAAGGACTTCCTCTCCGATGTCTCCAGGCTGCCTCCAGGCCAGCTCTGGCAGCAGACACGGGACGCTGCTCCCTTTTATACTGTCCCAGGGCATTGTGACATCAGCATTGCCCCGTGGTCGCATTGTGACATGGAGGTGACATGGGCCCCCCCAGTGTCCCACCCCACCCACTGCCCATGCACCCAGCACTCCTTGGAGGAAGGACTTCGGGGTGCTGCTGGCCCCGAGGCTGTCCTTGTGCCCAGGAGGCCCAGGGCGCTGTCCCCTGCTCTTGGTGGTGAGATGAAGGGTGGTCTGGCAAACGTCACCCTTAGTGTCCCCAGGTGATGGACACTGCTCATGTGCCTCTGCAGAGAGTGGCAGGAGCTGGATCCCCTTCTCGGGACAGACTCCTTCCAGGAGAGACACAGACACAGGGGGAACTCATCATGGCTTTACGGCATTTCACTCGGCATCAGATTTGACATATTGGGTGCTGTCCTGTGACTGCCCGTTCTGCACAATTGATCATAAAACCACAACCATTTAGTGAGACATGGTCATAAAGGGGCTGTTATGGACAAGAAAGCTCATCATGAACTCTGGAGAGAGCGAGGAAGTTTATAATAAGCACCAGGAAGAACCAAGAAGCTCGAGGCCTCTTCTGAAGAGCGGGACCCATGAGCAGCCGTGATTGGCATTGTAGGTGTGGGAGAGGGTCAGGGCATGTCAGGGAGAAGCAATGAGATGGCTGATGGCCTTCAGTGAACCCTTCCAGCCGTGTCTGAGCCCAGAAATGGA
Organism: Columba livia; assembly: GCF_036013475.1. Taxonomy (NCBI): domain Eukaryota; kingdom Metazoa; phylum Chordata; class Aves; order Columbiformes; family Columbidae; genus Columba; species Columba livia. Next base: position 7,428 of record NW_027043424.1, read on the forward strand.
AAGCAGTTGATGTCTGCAGGTGGAGGAGGAACAGGAGGAAGATCTTCCTGGGAATACGGAAGGAAGAAAGGCCTCTCTTGGGCTAATCATGTATGGCAGTGCCATTTCCATGCAGTGCGCATGGCTGTGCCTGGGAGATGGGGAACGGCTGCTGCTGGGGGTGGCTGTGCTCAGTCATGGCCCATGAGCTGACCCTGCTCTGCTCCTCTCTTACACTGCCCACACTTGGATGGTCCTCAGGAATCATCCATGAGCCTGGTGGATCCATGGACCTCCTGGAGTGAAGGGGTGTGAATCCAAACAGGGGATTCAAGCAAGTGTGGGATTGGGACATTGAGGTGACTGGTGACCATTGCCAGGTGTATGAAAGAAGCTGGATGAGTTATGAGGAATTCACAGGCATTTCCAACTCCACAAAACACCAGAGCCTTGCAGTTAAAGCAACAGCACTTGACATAAACACCACCCCCAAAACACAAAACACTCACACTGACCACAGGAAAAGCCTTGAAAAACGTTGGAGAAAAATCTACCAGGTCCCAGGGGTCAGGGCTCAGCCATTCTGGTGATGAACAAGCATCAAGGGCTGACATGGTATCAGAGCCACCTCCACATGGCCCTCACCACCTGGAACCAGTGTCTCCAAGTCTTTCCTTCAGCAGCCTCCAGGGACAGGGACCTGGACTGGTTGTTTCCTTCACAGCTGTGTCAGTGATGGCCCTTCATGGGGTCCAAACACCCTCAGAAACTTGGGGTTTGCTTCTGCCTTTCACTTCATTAGAGGTTTGTTCATTCTCTCAGTAGCTGCAGTTCAGGATCATGGCAGCAGAGGGCTCATTAACATCTAAAATGCTCTTACAAGCCAAGGGTCTGTGCATCATTATCCTAAAGGCTTCAAGTCTGGTGTGGATGATTAGGGACATTTCAAGAATAGTGAAACAGAGAGCATTTGCATAATAAATAGCAATAAAGCCAAATTTCTTCTATTTCCTTCCCTGCTCGCCCTTCCCTCCCTTTCCAGAACAGGTGATATCAGCAGACTCCAGTTCATATCAATATGGAGTGTCTCCTGATAAAGACTGAATACGTCAGAAAAGTGGGTGCCTAAATCACCACTTGAATGAAGAGATAGTCCAGAACACCTCAAGAGGAGTCACACTCCTCTGGATCAAAGGTGGGTGTTCCTGGCAGTCTCAGGTGCCACAGCACGATACTTGTGTTCAGGGAGCTGGTCAAGTGACCCATCTCCTGTTCTGTAACGGTGTCTGAGTTTGCTCAGGTCACCCCTGACTTGAGCCCCATCCACTGCTGGGTGTTCTCCAGACTCCTGCCTTCAGAAACAAAGTCCCAGGAGACCTTGCTGGTGAAGATGGAGGCAAAGAAGCCATGAAGAACCTCAGTCCTGTCTGATTCGACTCTTACGAAGTTCAGCAGCAGGTCTATGTTATCCTGGTCTTTTTCTGTAAGGAAGCTGTGTCAGCTCATCTTGCTGCCCTCAGCCTCCCCTGCAGGTGTCAAGTCCAGGGCAGCTTTGGCATCATCCCCACATCCATGGACAAGGTTTCTAAAGTCCTCCTTTGGAGCTTCCCCTGCTTCCACCTCTGTGTGTTGCCTTTGTGCCCTGGAGCTCCATCAGTTCAGAGGAGCAGCCTCACGAGATAAATGCTTTTGTTCATGGGTACTTGGAGAGATCATTCTTGTGCTTGGAGCAGCCTGTCCTGTCCTGTCAGATTTCCTGAGCTCCTTCACCTTTCTGAGCTGCTTCCCATGGCACCGCCTGAATCAGCACCCCCATTATGTCAAAGTCTTCTCCTCTGGAGCCCACCAGCCTGTGCTCTGCTGCTGGCCTTCCTCCCTCCCCTCTGGTGCCTGGGACCCCACTGTGTCCTGGTCACAACAGCCAAGGTGGACACTGATGTTCACATCCCTCACCAGCCCTTCCTTGTTTCCCAGTTCCAGATCCAGTTGAGCATCACTCTCATTGGCCCACAACGCAGACACGTTAAGCAGTTGGCTCAAGATCCTTTGGACTGTTGGCACCTGCCACTTTGCCAGGCCAGTTAATGTCAGAGCAATTACAGTTCCCCATAGGAACCTGCTCATTGACTGGTGACTTCCTCCTTGAGTTGCTGACAGAAGATCTTGTCCATTTCTTCTACATGATCATGTAGTTTGTAACACCCAACACATTGTCACTCTCTATTGGGTTTACATGACAAACTCTTGGAACTGGGGGTAGGTGTGGCTGTGCGACAGCTGTCACCTCTCTGGGAAGACAACAAGAGTTTGCCCAATGTCAGACAGAGCCGATTTCAGCTGCTCCAAGATGGACCCACTCCTTGCCAAATCTGAGCCACTCAGTGATGCTGGCAGCACCTCTTGGATATTGTATTTGAGAAAGGGTAAAAAACGCTGCACAACAGCAGGTGGGAGAGAGGAGGAAGGAAATGGGAGAGAAAAGCTCTGCAGACACCAAGGTCATATCCCATAGGACCCAAGCAGGTCCCTCAGCAGGCCAAAGCTTGCTCTCCTGAAATCCTGCTCTTGGCCTTGTTCTCATCTCCCAGGACCCTCAGCTCCACTTTCCATCCCTGACTGTTCCATCCTGACCAACTCTTTCTGGTTTGTAAGTGTGAAGTCCCACAGGGCACCTCACCCCACTGACTCCTCAGTCACCCGTGTCAGGAAATGTTGTCAATGAGCTCCAAACCCTCCTTGTCCCCAGCCAGGAACCTGGGAGGTGTGGGACCATAGTCCTGCCCTTGGCCTTGCACAGCCCCACATCACACTGTCCCAGGAAGGGCCCTGGGCAATGTGGGAGGGACAGGATCTGCGTTCCCAGGGCTGGGGGTCAGATCTTGGCCCTTTGGTTAATGAAACACATCCAGGGTTACGCAGCATTAGAGAGACCTTTACTTTGCTTTTCCTGACCTGTCATCATTGCCTCCATTTTTCTTCTCTAACCAAACCTGAGTATTGTTTTTCAGTAGTGTGACCCATAAACCTTACAATAAACTTTGGAGTTTGAATCTGACTTTGACATCTTGAGAGGTTTCATCAACTTCCTCCAGGGTCTGAGGTCCATGGACTCAGCACCAAACCCACCAGAGGGGTCATTAAAGCGCCTGGGGCTGCTCCTGTGCTGCTGAGCTGGGCTGGGCTCCTGGGACACAGGGAGCTCATGGCAGCGGCAGCGCTGCAGAGAGACAGCTCTGCCCAGGAGCAGCTCCTCTGCACACGCAGCAGGGCTGAGGGCTCTGCCTGCAGCACCGAGGGCACAGGAGCCGGGCAGAGAGAAGAAACGCAGTCTGGGGTGGAAGGATGCTGAGATGTCACTTGGAGAGAAATCTTCAGAGATATAAAGCTTGTGGCTGCAGAGTATTGCATCTGCAAATCTTGGTAGGATCTCAGAAAGCTGTCAGATTGCAGAGCCTGCGAGAGATGTAAGTACAGCTCTCAGAGATTCTCTTATCAGAGGAGAGGATGTGCTGCAGAGCAGGGATTGCCTTCTGCACTGTCAGAGTGACAAGACGTGAATGCTGCGTTCTCCCCAGGGTGGCTGTGGGGTGTAAATGTAAATGTGCAGGCAGGGGTGCCCAGGGCTGTCCTGCAGAGCAGGGTCCCTGCACCCCAGGGCTGTGCCGGGCAGGGACTCTGCCGCCTGCCAGGGTCAGTGCTCAGCCTGCCCGGGAGAGCCCAGCAACACTGAGGGGAGAAGATGTGGTGGAGGAGCAAACCCTATTGGGCAAGAAAGGTGCCTCTGCTGTGGAGAGGGTGCTGTGTGGGTCAGGGTTGCTCACACATCCAGATCAGCCCCAGCATTTTTCCAAGTGGATGCCTCAAGGAGAAGATCAATGCAAGGATTGCCAGGCAGATAAGGAGCTTTCCTGAGCCTGTCTTTTCAGTTTCCTCTCCCAAGGGGTGGGGGGTGCAGGAAAGGATAAAATGAAAATGAGCTCTCATGCTTCAACAAGTCACTGAGACTCCTGAACTGCAGCTCTGAGTGATCAGTCCATCTGCCAGAAGGCTCATGACATCCCTTCCCCACCCCTCTGCCTGTGCACAGCACCTGCATCACCTTGGCTGGACCCGTCAGCCTTAGTCTGACCTGTCCTGTTTTCCAGCCTGCAAACAGGAAGATGCCCCCAGGCAGTGCCTGTGAACAGGCAGGATCTGTAGGGCCAGGGGGGAGGGCACAGAGGGTGGGATGGTCTGTGAGCACTGACAGGGAAGAGACATGGACAGGGAAACACCTCCCAGGGGAGAATCTCCAGGCAGCAGGGAAATGATCAGAAATGAGAGGAAACCAAACCCGGAATGGTTATGGGAGGGAGAACAGAGAAAAGTGCCTGTGACTCCCTGCAGTGCAGATCCCTCCTGTGAGCAGCCCGCTGGCCTCCTGTCCCACCCAGCAAAGCCTCTGCCCTCAGGGCCGGGGGCTCCAAGGCATGAAGCAGCTCCTGTGCAGCCAGAGCTCCAGTTCCTCTGCAGAGCACAGGGGCTGAGAGCAGCTGCCCGGCAGTGTTGGTGTCTGGGAGGTGCTGCACAGCTGGGGAAGGGTGACGCTGTCTGAGTGCCCGGCTGCCTCTGCCCTGGCCTCTCCCACACCCACCCTCACCGCATTTTCCTTCTTGCTCCCCTGCTCTGGGTCACTGCTGTTGGGATCTTGTTCTTGCTGTCAGGCTCTCTGGGGATGGCAGTTTCAGCTGCAGAGTCACAGCCTGAGCTTGTGGGTCCTTTCCTGCAGGTGTGTCCATGGGCACACGTGTCCCAGCTTTGCTCTGACCTGTGGGCTGTGGGCAATGCAGTCTGTGGGGCTGGGGAATGAGCCGTGTGTGTCCTGGGCTAAATGTGGGGTGCTGAGACCTTAGGAAAGGGTGAGACCTGTCATGGTCTGAGGTGGATCCCTCTGCTCTCAGCAGTGCCTGGTGGCTTTTCAGGGTAACATGGGAGTGTGATCAGGCTTCATCTCAGAAAGGTGCCAGCCCAGGGCAGCTGGAGCAAGACAGAGGGACAGAGCAGCTGCCCTCACTCTGCACTGACCCACAGGCACCCTCTGGTCTCGCAGGACTCGCTCTGTTCTCCCTGAGTGCAGCAGAAATTCTGAGGGTTTCTGACACCCAACAACACTCCCCAGGGTGGGAGGGGAGAAGGAGCTGTAGAAACGCCAAACCTCTCAAACTCAGTTTCTCAGGCCTGGGGGTACAGATGCTGACAGTCCCTTCTGCACCAGGAGCGGTTCCAGCTGACAAAGCTGAACCCCAGGACTGGCCCCTGCCCACCCGATCACACAGGGCCAGGCTGAGTCCTCAGGAGCCCCTGGGCAGAGACCCTGCTCTTCATTGCACACTCATCAAGCACCAACGAGGGCTCCAGCCCTGGAAAAAGAAAAGTGTCTCTTTGTGTGACAGGGTGGGAGGGTCTGTGGGAAATGGGTTTGATGATTCCCAGAGAAGTCTCATCTAAACCTTCACTATCTTTTCCTCCTATGACAGGTCCTCATGCCCACAGGCAGCCAATGTCCAACAGCAGCTCCATCACCCAGTTCCTCCTCCTGCCGTTCACAGACACACGGGAGCTGCAGCTCTTGCACTTCTGGCTCTTCCTGGGCATCTACCTGGCTGCCCTCCTGGGCAACGGCCTCATCATCACCACCATAGCCTGGGACCAGCACCTCCACACCCCCATGTACTTCTTCCTGCTCAACCTCGCCCTCCTCGACCTGGGCTGCATCTCCACCATTCTCCCCAAATCCATGGCCAACTCCCTCTGGGACACCAGGGCCATTTCCTATGCAGGATGTGTTATCCAGGTCTTTCTCTTTATCTTTGCAATGTCAACAGAGTATTGTCTTCTGACCATCATGTCCTATGACCGCTACATTGCCATCTGCAAACCCCTGCACTACGGGACCCTCCTGGGCAGCAGAGCTTGTGTCCACATGGCAGCAGCTGCCTGGGCCGCTGGGTTTCTCTATTCTCTGCTGCACACGACCAATACATTTTCACTGCCCCTGTGCAAGGGCAATGCCCTGGGCCAGTTCTTCTGTGAAATCCCCAACATCCTCAAGCTCTCCTGCTCAGGTGCCTACCTTAGGGAACTTGGGCTTCTTGTGGTTAGTGGCTGTTTATTTTTTATGTGTTTTATTTCCATTGTACTGTCCTATGTGCAGATCTTCAGGGCTGTGTTCAGGATCCCCTCTGAGCAGGGTCGGCACAAAGCCTTTTCCACCTGCCTCCCTCACCTGGCCGTGGTTACTCTGTCAGCACCTCTTTTTTTTGCCTACCTGAAGCCCCCCTCCATCTCCTTCCCCTCCTTGGACCTGGTGGTGTCTGTTCTATACTCACTGATACCTCCAACATTGAATCCCCTCATCTACAGCATGAGGAACAAAGAGGTCAAGGATGCTCTGAGGAAACTAATCACTGGAGGCATTTCAAAAATAATAAAGTGTCCGTCATCCACCCTTTAACAGATAACAGCTTTAATGTAACTCATTAGAGGCCCAGATTCTGTGTGTGTGTTGGTGGTATTTATTTTTTAATAAATCATGATATATTTGTCATCCCCTTTCTAACTCATTGTCTGCTTTTCTTTTCAAACCCACTGGCTGTATAAATATGCAGCTATTCTCTCTGTTTATTTAAACAAAAAAAAGGGCTCTGCGGTGACTTTTTTTTCACTGATATTATTCCCCCAAGGCCTGTATGGAGCTGCAGGGACAGTTCCTGTGTGCATGGGAGGAGGGAAAAGAGTCCATCCTGGCAGCCCTGCCAGGGAGCAGCAGCGCTTGTACTTCCAGAGCTGTTCTGGTTCCACTCCCACACTCTCCTTCTCATCCCTGGTGTTGGTGCAAGGCCTGAGTGCTCGGGCAGCTTGGTCACCGTCCAGCTGTGTGTCAGTGCTGTGGGCGCAGGCAGGGACAGGCAATGGGCACTGCTGTGACAGAGCTGGCCTCACAACAGCCTTTCCAGATAGAAAGGTGATCTGGTCAGGGCAGGACCTGAAGGTTTAGTTCTTCTTACAAAGATTCTCTCAAGAACATGCCCAAGAAAGTGACCTATATATGAAACCCCAGTGTACAGCGGAACAGCGTGTGTGTGCAGGGCTGGCACACAGCAGTGTCCTCTCACAGCCAGGCTCCTGCCAGAGACCTGCAGGACCAGCAGAGCAGGGGCTGGGCTGTGCCCCTGTGCACTGGACACCCCATAGAAGGAGCCTCAGGTCAATCATCATCGACTGGCCCTTCACAACTACCATTCACAGCACTGGCTTCTCACCCACAGAGGTTGTTCTTCCCTCCATGGATGGACACGCAATGAATAGTTCAGCAGTCCCTGTTTGCTTTGTACAGATGAGATGTGAGCACTCACATCATGTACCTGAGGTGACATGAATGTGAGCGAGCATAAACACCATCAACTATTCCTTGGGGTCCATGAAGGTCCGTGGCACATAGAGTGGCTTGAGGCCACATCACATTGGGAAACCACCTGAATGCAGCACTGGGATATGCATCCTTGATCTGGGGTCTCCATGTCCATTCCTCAAGATGTTGGACATCTCAGATGAGTGCAGAGCAGGTGACACACCACAGGGCTGAGGTGTCTCCCGTCCTTTGGGAGCGGCAACAGGAGGCCAGAGGGACACTGTGACTCCTGCCGCTGTGTGTAAAAGGGACAGACTCTGTCTCTGAACATCCCTGTGTGCACAAGGAGCCCATGAGGCCAGCTCAGATGTGGACACCTGACAGACACTGACATTTCTGTGTGTGACTCCAGAACAAACCTCACTGGCCCGGACAGACCAATCTCACCTGCTCCTGTCTGCTACGATGTCCTTACCCGTGAGTCTGGATTGTGGTCTCAAATGTGTCAGAGCAACCAGAGAGGTACTCAGGTCCTTGGAAAAGGCAGTTGTCAAACCAGTCTTCAAGAAGGGCAGGAATGAGAACTGGGAGAATTACGGGCTAGTGAGCCTACCTCTGTCCCTGGGAAGGAAATAAGACAAGTCTTCCTGCAGCCATGTCCAGGCACTTGGAAAACAAGGAAGGGATTGCTGAACCCAAATGGGCAGGGAAAGAATGGGCACGTTGTGCACATGGAATTTCACAAGGTGTCAGACAAGGTTTCCTGTGGTGTCCTTATAATGTGATTGGTGCTCCATGGGTAAAGAAGTGGATGCTGGATGGGAAGTTGGCTGGATGATGGAGCCCAAATGTCACCAGTGGTACAAAGTGCCCACAGAGCCAGTTTCCAGTGGGATCCCTCAGGGACCAGCACTTGGGCCAACACTGTTGAACGTCTCTATTCTCCCCCTGTATGATGTGACGCAGTGAACCTTCAGCTCCTTAGTGGATGGTGCAAAGCTGGGCAGAGGCCTTGGACAAGCTCACCTGGGTCACCCTGCCCTGAGCAGGACAGTGGGACAAGATGATGTTCACACCTGAGTTGCTCTGTGATTCCAGGAATCTTTCCCTTGGAAACGTTTTGGAAGAAGGAAGAGGTGGAGGAACAAGAAAATAAAAATACAGGCAGAGGAGGAGACCTCAAAGGTGTCAAATAAACAGAGCAGTTCTGTGAAGAATGTTTCTCTATTCAGATTGTTAGCAGGAAATCTATAACCAGCTCCCCAAACTCCCTGTTCTGCTCATTGGCCCCTGGGATTTCCAGCACATTTCTTTACATCAGATTCTGCACTGAAGTTTGCACTGATTGTTACAGCTTCTTCGCAGGATTGCTTCATGTTTCCTTAGAGAACTGGATGTAAACAGGCACCGGGGAATTTTTAATTAGAGGAAACAAAAAGGAAAAAGAAAAAAGAAAACACAATAGAACTTAATGATGTTTCTCAGTTCTGTGGTTAAATTAAGTAGTTTCCAGCGAGGTCCATTGCCGTAACTCAAGAGTTGCCTATAGGGAGTAGGAGAGCAACTGCTGAAAGACTTGACCTGCCTGAAGCTCCAAGCAGAGTGAGAGCTGAGAGGCTCTGAATGAGCCAAGAGTGAGAGGTGAAGAACCTCTGGGGAGCGATGGAAAGTGCAAATGTCCAGACAGGCTTCTGGAGAGATGAGTTCAGACACGGGGAGCTGGGTAAGGACAGGTGGAAACTCCTGGATGTGCAGGGGATCACACGTAGTGATAGACAGAGTTCTGGCACTGCAAGCACAGGGAAAGGCCAACGTTTCATCTCCCACAGTCCGTACACATTCTGAAAATTCATATTTTGGCAGGATAGAAATTCCGCAGACATTTTATTGGAAATATTGAATTATTTCATCTGATGAAAAAAAGAGTGGGGGGTTTTTTGTTCTTTTTGTTGTTGTTGGTTTGGTTTTTAACTTTTGAGGGGAGTTCTCAGGTTTTCGGGCTGAGCTCCATGGTCTCACTATAAGCACCCAGTGCAAACCTCGAGAGGCCCCGTGTACCTGAGGTGTTTGCCTGGGACTGGCGGGTATCAGACCAGACTGATAGAGCGATGGTGCTTTCCTCATTTACAATTAGTATTCAACACTTGTGCATCTATTTAGATAATTTTCAGGACTGTAGGTGAAGAGGCAGGTTTGTGAAGAGCACTTAGAAGATGTGATAGAAGAATATTCCAGTTGATAATAGAGAATCATAGAATTATTTCAGTTGGAAGAGACCCTCAGGACCATTGAGTCCAACCACAACCTAAATCTAGAACTAAACCGTGTCCCTAAGAACCTCGTCTAAACGTCTTATAAACCCCTGCAGGAATGGTGACTCCACCACTGCCCTGAGCTGCCTGTTCCAATGCCTGACAGCCCTTTCCAGGAAGAATGTTTTTGTAATATCCAATCTAAACCTCCCCTGGCACAATTTGGGGCCATTTCCTCTTGTCCAATCACTTGCTACTTGGGAGAAGAGACCGACACCCTCCATGTTCAACCTCCTTTCAGGCAGTTGTGGACAGCGACAAGGTCTCTCCTCAGCCTCCTGTTCTCCAGGCTGAACCCACCAGTTCCCTCACCTGCTCCTCATCACACTTGTGCTCCAGACCCTCACCAGCTCCATTCCCTCCTCTGCACTCTCTCTAGTGCCTCAATGTCCTTCTTATGATGAAGGGCCCAAACCTGAACACAGGATTCAAGATGTCACCTCATCAGCACTGAGAACAGTGGCACAATCAGGCTAGTCCTGCTGGCCACACCATTCCTGATACAAGCCAGGATGCTGGTGGCCCTTTTGGCCACCGGGGCACACACAGGCTCATGTTCAGCTGCTGTCGATCAACACCCCCTGATCCCTTTCCACCAGGCAATTTTCCAGCCACTCTTCCCTGAGCCTGGGGTTGTTGTGACCCAAGTGCAGGACCCAGCCCTTGGTCTGGTCAAACCTCATACAAATGGCCTCAGCCCAATGATCCAGCGGGTCCAGATCCCCCTGCATGGCCTTCCCACCCTCCAGCAGATCAACACTCCCACCCAACCTGGTGTCATCTGCAAACTTAATGAGGGTGCATGCGATCCCCTCATCCACATCATTGATAAAGCTTAAATACAACCGAGTCAAATATGGAGCCCTGGGGACACCACTTGTGACTGGACGCCAACTGGATTTGGCTCTGGTCACCACAATTCTTTTGGTCCAGCCCTCAATAGCACATACACCATCCAGGCCATGAGCTGCAGCTTCTCCAGGAGATGCTGTGTGACACGGTGTCACAGGCTTTACTGCAGTCTAAGGACACAACACCCACAGCCCGTGTGGCGGATTCACTCCCCACGACAGACTTTCCCTCATCTGCTCAGCCGGTCACCTTGTCACAGAAGGAGATCAGGGTGGTCAAGCAGGACCTGCCTTTCATCCAGCCATGCTGATTGGGCCCGATTGCTCGTCTCGTGTGTGTGACCTCACAGTCCTTTCCCAGCTGTGTTCCTGCTGTTGGCCAATCCCCTGCAGAGGCAGAAGTGACCTCACAGTGCCCTCCACAGCCATTGGTTCCTACTGGACTATGAGTTCCTGAGACACAGTGATTATACAACATCATACGCACCATCACCCTCCTTGTGGTCCAGTGTGTGAGCAGATCAAACTAAGCTGCTTTCATCAAATGTATCCAATAGATTTCCTATCAAGGGTTTGAGTGGAGAAACGTTCCTCAGAGGAGCTGCTGTATTTACTCTGGGACATTTTATATCTCCAAGGAAAAGATTCATGGAATCCTACAATAACGCAGGTTGGAAGAGACCCCTGAACACCATCTCTGTTCCACTGACCTTTATGGCACCCCAAGGAATAGCTGATGGCATTTGTGCTCCCTTGGGTTCATCTCACCACATGCACACACTGGACATGCACATGATGTGTATGTTTGCAACTCATCTGCAAATGAAACCATGGACTTTTGACCTAGTATTTCATAGAATCTTACAATGTCCTGAGTTGGAAGGACCCACAAAGATCATAGAGTCCAACTGCTGTCCCTGCACAGGACACCCCACAGGTCACCCCGTGTGTCTGAGGACGTTGTCCAGTCTCTTCTTGAACACTGTCAGGTTGGGGCCTTGACACCTCCTTGGGGAGCCTGTTCAGTGTCCAGCACCTCTGGGTGAAGAACCTCTTCCTCATGTCCCACTGATCCTCTCCTAGCACATCTTTCTTCCATTCACTTTGGGACTGTCACTGGTCACCACAGAGAACAGATCAGTCCCTTCTCCTCCTTCTCCCCTTGTGAGGAAGCTGTAGCCACCATGAGGCCTCCTTTGAGTCTTTTCTTCAGCTCTGATGCTCAGAAACCCCTTGGTTTGCTTTTGAAGCAGAAAGGAGGAGCCATGAGCTCCAGGCAATGGGAAGGGGGATCCTGTCCCTCACACGCGGCTCAGGGCTCTTCCTGGGACCGTGGGATGTGGGTGTGCAAGGCCCAGGGAAGGACAACACTGGGACAACAACTTCCAGCTTCCCCATGGGGCTACAAGGAGGCACCGAGGCCCCAGTGCCATGAGGACAACATGTCTTCTCCTGGGCCTCAGTGGCAGAGACAACTGCCATGGCCAAGGGGACACAGACCTGGGATCTGTGGGTCCCTTACAGCCTTACAGCGCCCTTTGCCATCTCCACCACAGGCTGTTCTACACGGTGCTACCCCTGCCCCTCTTTCCCTGCAGGCTGCAGACACCCATCTCGCTTCCCCACCTGCTCTCACCCAGCATTTCTGGACCTTCACTGCTGTGTCTGCACCCTCACTGGCTGCTCTTTGGAACACAAACCATGGGCTGATCCAGCTCCCTCTGGGTCACCTCTTGCCCCACAGCACTGCCCTTCCAGTGACATTTTTTCTTCCTGATAACCAGTCTCCACTTCCCCATCTGCACTTGGTGGCTTTGGTTTTTCTCTGCTGCTTTTTCCCACTACTTGAGAAAGCTTCACCACCTCACAAACTGCCCATCAAGCAGAGATCCCAACCTGTTATTCTTCATGTGGTCTTGCACTTGACCAGAGAGAAGTAACCTCCCCATGATCTCTTAAATCCCGTGAGTGCTGCTGGCCTTTCAGCTTCTCTGATACACACGACCATGTCCCTGCTGCTGTCCCGTCATGTTCTCAGGTGGGATGGATGTGACAACCTGTCTCCAAGATCTCTTCCTGGGTAGGATCTGTCATACTTAGGCTGAGGTTCTTTCCCAGCCGTGTCCCTGCTGCTGGGTTGTCACCTCCAGAGACAGAACTGACCTCACTGTCCCCTTCAGAGCCACATGATTCTGACTGGATTATGAGTGTCTGAGACACATGTAACCTCATAATACCACAACCATCCATTCCCCCTCCTTAGCACCCAGGACCTGACAAAGACAGAAGCACATTCCTATACCTGCTCCTCTTTCCCACAGGCTGTAGACACCCATCTCACTTCCCCGCCTTGTTCAAATTTGTCAAATATATTTCCTACTCACAATGTAAGTGAAAAGCACTCCTCACTGGAACTGCTTTTTTTTATGTTAACAACTTCTATATCTCTATACCTGTTCTCTCTCCTGAAACCTCTCCAAGGCAAAAATTCTGTCAAACCACAGAATAACTCAGGTTTGCAGAGAGCCCTTGTCTCACTCTTCTTGTCTCACTCTCCTGCTCAGGGTGAACCAGGTGAGGCTGCTCAAGGCCTCCACCCAGGTTTGCATCATCCTCAAAGGCACTGCAAGTGCTCTCTGATACATCATAGAAGGGGAGAATAAAGATGTTCAACAGTGTTGGTCCAAGTGCTGGTCACTGAGAGATGACACCAGTAACTGGCTGCACACAGGACTTTGTACCACTGGTGATATTTGGGCTTGATGGTTCAGCCAACTTCCCACCCAGCATCCACTTCTTGAGCCCCATCAGCACCACTCTGGCCAGAAGGAGACCATGGCTGAGCCTTGCAAACACCCTGTACACAACATGCCTTTCCTTCCCGTCCATTTGAGTTCAGCAATCCCTTCCTTGTCCTTCACATTCCTGGAAATGGCTGCAGGAGGCTTGTCCCATCCCCTTCCCAAGGAGGGAGGTAGGGTGGCCAGACTGTTATTCTCCTCATTCCTGTTTGTGCTCTTCTTGAAGATGGGACTGAGTTCTGCATTTTTTAAGGACCCCAGAACCTCTCTGGTTTCTAGGGCACTTTTGAGAGCACAATGTGGAATCAAGGGCAAGGGTGATGTAGCAGACAAGAGCACTTGCAATGATCCTGTCCAAAGCAGCTGAGATGAATCTCACTGATCCAGGGGGGTTTGTTCCTGGAGTCACACACAGAAATGTCAGGGTTCTGTGAGGTGTCCACATCAGAGCTGGTCTCAGGACTCCTTATGCACCCAGGTATGCTCAGAGACAGAGTCTGTCCATTTTACACATAGAGGCAGGAGTCACAGTGTCCCTCTGGCCTCCTGTTGCCACTCCAAAGAGACAGGAGACACCTCATCCCTGTGGTGTGTCACCTGCTCTGCACTCATCTGAGATGTCCCATGCCATGAGGAATGGACATGGAGACCTCAGATCAAGGTTGCATATCCCAGTGCTGCATTCAGGTCGCATCCCAATGTGATGTGACCTCAAGCCACTCTCTGTGCCACGGACCTTCATAGAGCCCCAAGGAATAGTTGATGGTGTTTATGCTCGCTCACGTTCATGTCACCTCAGGTACATGATGTGCGTGCTCACATCTCATCTGTACAAAGCAAACAGGGACTGCTGAACTATTCATTGAGTGTCCATCCATGGAGGGAAGAACAACCCCTGTGGGTGAGAGGCCAGTGCTGTAAACGGTAGTTGTGAAAGGCCAGTCGATGATGACTGACCTGAGGCTCCTTCCACGGGGTGTCCAGTGCACAGGGGCACAGCCCAGCCCCTGCTCTGCTGGTCCTGCAGGTCTCTGGCAGGAGCCTGGCTGTGAGAGGACACTGCTGTGTGCCAGCCCTGCACACACACACTGTTCAGCTGTACACTGGGGTTTGCATCTGTGGCCACTTTCTTGGGCATGTTCTAGAAGAACTGCCACACAGAAGGACGGTGACCAAGCTGACAGAGCACTCAGGCCTTGCACCAACACCAGGGATGAGAAGGAGAGTGTGGGAGTGGAACCAGAACAGCACTGGAAGAACAAGCGCTGCTGCTCCCTGGCAGGGCTGCCATGCCAGAGCTGTTTTCCCCTCCTCCCACTGACAAAGAGATAGTCCCTGCAGCTCAAAATAGGCCTTGGAGGAAGAATCTCAGAGAAAAAAAGTCACAGCAGAGACCTTTATTTTGCAGAGAGCATGGCTTCATATTTATACAGGCAGTGGGTTTGAAAAACAACAGACAATAAATTAGAAAGGGGATGAGAAAAATATCATGATTTATTAAAAAAAAAAACCACCACCACCACCACACACACACACAGAAGTCTGGGCCTCTAATGAGTTACATTAAAACTGTTATCTCTCAAAGAGCAGATGACGGACACTTTATTATTTGTGAAAAGCATCCCGCCACTAGTTTATTCAGGGCATCCTTGAGCTCCTGGTTCCTCATGCTGTAGATGAGGGGGTTCACTGCTGGAGGCACCACCGAGTACAGAACAGACACCACCAGGTCCAGGGATGGAGAAGAGATGGAGGGGGGCTTCAGGTAGGCAAACATGGCAGTGCTGACAAACAGGGAGACCACGGCCAGGTGAGGGAGGCAGGTGGAAAAGGCTTTGTGCCGTCCCTGCTCAGAGGGGATCCTCAGCACGGCCCTGAAGATCTGCACATAGGACACCACAATAAAAATGAAACACATAAAAAATAAAGATCCACTAAACAAAAGAAGCCCAAGTTCCCTGAGGTAGGAGTGTGAGCAGGAGAGCTTGAGGATCTGGGGGATTTCACAGAAGAACTGGCCCAGGGCATTGCCCTTGCACAGGGGCAGTGAAAATGTATTGGCTGTTTGCAGCAGAGCATTGAGAAACCCAGTGGCCCAGGCAACTGCTGCCATGTGGACACAAGCTCTGCTGCCCAGGAGGGTCCCGTAGTGCAGGGGTTTGCAGATGGCAACGTAGCGGTCATACGACATGACAGTGAGGAGACAATACTCTGCTGTGATTAAGAAGAGAAACAAAAAGAGCTGTGTCGCACATCCCAAGTATGAGACGGCCCTGGAATCCCAGAGGGAATTGGCCATGGACTTGGGGACAATGGTGGAGATGGAGCCCAGGTCAATGAGGGAGAGGTTGAGCAGGAAGAAGTACATGGGGGTGTGGAGGTGCTGGTCCCAGGCTATGGTGGTGATGATGAGGCCGTTGCCCAGGAGGGCAGCCAGGTAGATGCCCAGGAAGAGCCAGAAGTGCAAGAGCTGCAGCTCCCGTGTGTCTGTGAACGGCAGGAGGAGGAACTGGGTGATGGAGCTGCTGTTGGACATTGGCTGCCTGTGGGCATGAGGACCTGTGAAAGGAGGAAAGGACAGTGACAAGTTAGGGGAGACTTCTCTAAGGAAAATAAACAGGCTGTTTCTCATGGAAAACCCCCTCCCTGATGGAGGGATGTATCCGCTCATTCTCTCTTTCTACCAATTGAGAAAAACAGTTGATCACAATTTAAAATGCAGCTTCGGCATCTGGTTTCCATGAACACACCCGTGAGGCAAGATCCACTGAATTGGTGTCAGAACAAAAACTGACCCACACTCCCACCCCAATCCCAGAGAGCAAGAGCACCAGGGACAGGTGGAGAAACAGGGAAGAACACTGCAGAGCTACCAGAAAATAAAGCAAGGACAGAAAGGCAGACGGGCATGCTGTGGAACCTTCTACTGACCCGGCTGTGCTGCTGCCACTCACATAGTGACACTGGAGAGCAAGTACTTTTAGCACCTTTTTTGTGTACCACGTTCCAGGAACCCTTCACCTGGAGGTCCAGCTGCTGAGGTGGAGACTCGTGACCTGGACCCCATGGCTTTGGGGCAGAGGGTCTGCTGGGGAGGAGAGGAGACCAGGGGTTGCACTGGGAAATGTGTCTGAACTGCAGGGGATGGCAGGGGGGCCTGAATCCCATCCCCAGCATTTCTGGTCGATCTCCCTCTCCCTGCCCATGTCTGTGCTGCCTGCAGCTGTGTCTCTCTCCCTGGTCTGCTCCCTGTCAGTGTCACAGACCCCGTCCCACCCGCTGTGTGCTCAGCTCTGTCCTGCTCACACCTCCTGGCACTGCCCAGGGGCAGCTCTGTGTGTGCAGGGGCTCAGGAGCAGCTCAGACCAGTCCTGACGAGAACTGGGGTCTCAGTGTCTGCTCCAAAGAGAGAAATAAATCCCCATCTCCCACTGCAAACCCAGACGAACAAGAGTGGAAAACTGAAAGCACAGACTCCTTCCCTTGCAGCTGTTCCTGTGTCGATGTTGTTGTTCAGAAGGACCCTCTGCCATGTCTGTGGGGGGATCTGGAGCTCTGAGCAGCCCTGACCCACACAGCCCCCTTCAACCCCACAAGCTCCCTGCCTGCCCTGCCGGGGGTCGCTCCTTCCACCCACAGCTGCTGCCATGGGATCTCCCGGGCAGGCTGAGCGCTGACCCTGGCAGGCGGCAGAGTCCCTGCCCGGCACAGCCCTGGGGTGCAGGGACCCTGCTCTGCAGGACAGCCCTGGGCACCCCTGGGTGCTCACCCGGCTTCACAGCTGTTCAACATGGCCTGACAAGAGCCGCGTCCCTACAGACCCCACAAGCTGTGCCTGTGCCAGTTTTAGGAGATGCCTCCAGGAGCTACAGCTGCACTGCCCTGCACCCAGAGACTTACCATGGCAAGGGCTGCAAAGGTTTCTCCTTCAGTGAGCTCTCAGTCATCCTCCCAGTCCTGACCACCTTTAATCTCTCTCTGCCTTGCTCGTCTCCCGAGATCCCCAGGCAGAGCCCTCAGCCCTGCTGCGTGTGCAGAGGAGCTGCTCCTGGGCAGAGCTGTCTCTCTGCAGCGCTGCCGCTGCCATGAGCTCCCTGTGTCCCAGGAGCCCAGCCCAGCTCAGCAGCACAGGAGCAGCCCAAGGCACTTTAATGACCCCTCTGGTGGGTTTGGTGCTGAGTCCATGGACCTCAGACCCTGGAGGAAGTTGATGAAACCTCTCAAGAAGTCAAAGTCAGATTCAAACTCCAGAGTTTATTGTAAGGTTTATGGGTCACACTGAGGGACACTACTGAAAAACAATACTCAGGTTTGGTTAGAGAAGAAAACTGGAGGCAGAGATGACAGGTCAGGAAAAGCAAAGTAAACGTCTCTCTGATGCTGCGTAACCCTGGATGTGTTTCATTAACCAAAGGGCCAAGATCTGACCCCCAGCCCTGGGAACGCAGATCCTGTCCCTCCCACATTGCCCAGGGCCCTTCCTGGGACAGTGTGATGTGGGGCTGTGCAAGGCCAAGGGCAAGACTATGGTCCCACACCTCCCAGGTTCCTGGCTGGGGACAAGGAGGGTTTGGAGCTCATTGACAACATTTCCTGACACGGGTGACTGAGGAGTCAGTGGGGTGAGGTGCTCTGTGGGACTTCACACTTACAAACCAGAAAGAGTTGGTCAGGATGGAACAGTCAGGGATGGAAAGTGGAGCTGAGGCTCCTGGGAGATGAGAACAAGGCCAAGAGCAGGATTTCAGGAGAGCAAGCTTTGGCCTGCTGAGGGACCTGCTTGGGTCCTATGGGATATGACCTTGGTGTCTGCAGTGCTTTTCTCTCACATGTCCTCCCTCCTCTCTCCCACCTGCTGTTGTGCAGCGTTTTTTACCCTTTCTCAAATACAATATCCCAGAGGTGCTGCCAGCATCACTGAGTGGCTCAGATTTGGCAAGAAGTGGGTCCATCTTGGAGCAGCTGAAATCAGCTCTGTCTGACATTGGTCAAACTCCTGTTGTCTTCCCGGAGAGGTGACAACTGTAGCACACCCACAGTCATCCCCAGTTCCAAGAGTTTGTCATGTAAACCCAATAGAGAGTGACAATGTGTTGGGTGTTACAAACTACATGATCATGTAGAAGAAATGGACAAGATCTTCTGTCAGCGACTCAAGGAGGAAGTCACCAGTCAATGAGCAGGTTCCTATGGGGAACTGTAATTGCTCTGACATTAACTGGCCTGGCAAAGTGGCAAGTGCCATCAGTCCAAAGGATCTTGGGCCAACTGCTTAACGTGTCTGCATTGTGGGCCAATGAGAGTGATGCTCAACTGGATCTAGAACTGGGAAACAAGGAATAGCTGGTGAGGGATGTGAACATCAGTGTCCACCTTGGCTGTTGTGACCAGGACACAGTGGGGTCCCAGGCACCAGAGGGGAGGGAGGAAGGCCAGCAGCAGAGCACAGGATGGTGGGCTCCAGAGGACAAGACTTTGACATACTGGGGGATGGTGGGCAAAGTGGTGCCATGGAAGTAGGTCTGAAGGGTGAAGGAGCTCAGGAAATCTGATAATCCTTACAGGACATCCTGCTCCAAGCACAAGAATGATCTCTCCAAGTACCCATGAACAGAAGCATTTATCTCGTGAGGCTGCCCCTCTGAACTGATGGAGCTCCAGGGCAAAAGGCCGCACACAGGAGGTGGAAGCAGGGGAAGCTGCAAAGGAGGAATTTAGAAACCTTGTCCATGGATGTGGGGATGATGACAAAGCTGCCCTGGACTTGATACCTGCACGGGAAGGGCAGCAAGATGAGCTGACAGAGCTTCACTTGCAATAAGAGAACATACAGGGTGAACGTGGGCCTGCTGCTGAACTTCATAAGAGTAGAATCAGACAGGACTGAGGTTCTTCATGGCTTCTTTGCCTCCATCTTCGCCAGCAAGGTCTCCTGGGTCTTTGTTCCTGAAGGCAGGAGTCTGGAGAACACCCAGCAGTGGATGGGGCTCAAGTCAGGGGTGACCTGAGCAAACTCAGACACCGTTACAGAACAGGAGATGGGTCACTTGACCAGCTCCCTGAACACAAGTATCGCTGTGCTGTGGCATCTGAGACTGCCAGGGACACCCACCTCTTGGTCCAGAGGAGTGTGACTCCTCTTGAGGTGTCCTGGATTATCTCCTCATGCACATGGTGTTTTAGGCAACCCATTTTGTGACATATTCAGTCTTTATCAGGAGATGCTCCACACCAATATGAACTAGAGGCTGCTGATGCCACCTGTTCTGGAAAGGGAGGGAAGGGCGAGCAGGGAAGGAAATAGAAGATATTTGGCTTTCTTGCTATTTATTTTAGAAATGCTCTCTGTTTGGCTATTCCTGAAATTTCTCTAATCATCCACACCAGACTCGAAGCCTTTAGAAAAATGATGCACAGAGCCTTGGCTTGTAAGAGCATTTTAGATGTTAATGAGCCCTCTGCTGCCATGATCCTGAACTGCAGCTACTGAAACAATGAACAAACTTCTAATGAAGTGAAAGGCAGAAGCAAACCCCAAGTTTCTGAGGGTGTTTGGACCCCATGAAGGGCCATCACTGACACAGCTGTGAAGGAAACAACCAGTGCAGGTCCCTGTCCCTGGAGGTTGGTGAAGGAAAGACTTGGAGACACTGGTTCCAGGTGGTGAGGGCCATGTGGAGGTGGCTCTGGTGCCATGTCAGCCCTTGATGCTTGTTCATCACCAGAATGGCTGAGCCCTGACCCCTGGGACCTGGTAGATCTTTCTCCAATGTTTTTCAAGGCTTTTCCTTTGGTCAGTGTGGGTGTTTTGTGTTTTGGGGTGGATTTTATGTTGAATGCTGTTGCTTTAACTGGTTGTGTTTTTATGATAATTTGTGCAGAAAGGGCAGTCACAGGACAGCACCCAATATGTCAAAACTGATGCCCAGTGAAACGCCGTAAAGCCCTGATGAGTTCCCCCTGTGTCTGTGTCTCTCCTGGAAGGAGTCTGTCCCGAGAAGGGGATCCAGCTCCTGCCACTCTCTGCAGAGGCACATGAGCAGTGTCCATCACCTGGGGACACAAAGGGTGACATTTGCCAGACCAGCCTTCATCCCACCACCAAGAGCAGGGACAGCGCCCTGGGCCTCCTGGGCACAAGGACAGTCTCGGGGCCAGCAGCACCCCGAAGTCCTTCCTCCAAGGAGTGCTGGGTGCATGGGCAGTGGGTGGGGTGGGACACTGGGGGCCCATGTCACCTCCATGTCACAATGCGACCACGGGGCAATGCTGATGTCACAATGCCCCGGGGCAGTATAAAAGGGAGCAGCGTCCCGTGTCTGCTGCCAGAGCTGGCCTGGAGGCAGCCTGAAGACATCGGAGAGGAAGTCCTTGAGGAGCCGGTGGAATCCCTTGACAGGGGCTGAAGGAGGAAGAACTGGACGAGGCAGCTGGAGTTTCTCCGCTGCAAGGCCATCTCCCAGCAGGGCAACCTTCCAGGTTCATCTGATGGATGATCATCCTTTTCAGCTGGATAGCAGTAGCAAAATGAAGGGAATGCCTTCTTGAGGAGCACCGCAGAGCTCACCGTCCTGATGGAGTGGGGAGCTAGGGTCAGCAGCTGTAGGAAGTGGAATGCAGAGTGGTTTGAAGGGGGCACGGTGCTCTCCCGGCCTCCAGAAGGTAGATGCGTCTTTGGCACAAGGTGATGGAGCGAATGGGTAAGCTGGGCAAGGTTCCAAGTGTTTGTCAGGGATTTTCCCAGCATTTACTGGTAGTGAAAGGAGGGGGAAGGAAAAGAGGGAGAGAGAAGAAGAAGAGGGAGAGGGAGAGAGAGAGGGAAGAGGTGAAGCAAGAGGAGAAGACAGAATAGAGTAAGAGGAGAGGAGGAGGAACAGGAGGAGGAGGAGGAGGAGGAGGAGGAACAGGAACAGGAACAGGAACAGGAACAGGAACAGGAGGAGGAACAGGAACAGGAATAGGAACAGGAACAGGAACAGGAGGAGGAACAGGAGGAGGAGGAACAGGAGGAGGAGGAACAGGAGGAGGAACAGGAGGAACAGGAGGAGGAACAGGAGGAACAGGAGGAGGAGGAGGAGGAGGAGGAGGAGGAACAGGAGGAGGAGGAGGAGGAGGAGGAGGAGGAGGAGGAGGAACAGGAACAGGAGGAGGAACAGGAACAGGAACAGGAACAGGAACAGGAACAGGAACAGGAACAGGAACAGGAACAGGAGGAGGAGGAGGACGAGGACGAGGACGAGGAGGAGGAAGAGGACGAGGAAGAGGAAGAGGAAGAGGAAGAGGAAGAGGAAGAGGAAGAGGAAGAGGAAGAGGAAGAGGAAGGAGAAGAGGAAGAGGAAGAGGAAGAGGAAGAGGAAGAGGAAGAGGAAGAGGAAGAGGAAGAGGAAGAGGAAGGAGAAGAGGAAGGAGAAGAGGAAGAGGAAGGAGAAGAGGAAGGAGAAGAGGAAGGAGAAGGGAAGGGAAGGGAAGGGAAGGGAAGGGAAGGGGGAAGACATCATCATCCTATCATTCTATCCTTCTATTATTCTGTGGTCTTCTGGGAGGCATGACCAGCCTGTGGGCCGAGGAGCCAGGTCTCGCTCAAATGCTCAGGGAACAGCCGATCGCCAGTGTTGGGGTCAGGAAGGAATTTTCCCCCGGGGCAGACTGGCCCTGGTCCCCGGGGTTTTTTTGCCTTCCTCTGCAGCATTGAGCATGACCACCTGTCAGAGCTCCTCTGGGCCCTTTTGGCTCGGTTCATGCCCCCTGCTCTTGCCCTCCAAGGCACCACTCGTGCCCTGGCTTTCTCGGGTTCTTTCTCCCAGGGCAAGTTTGCAGCAGGAGCCAGCTCTCCTCCTTCTCCTTCTTCTATTAAAATTTGTAATATTAATAAAATAAATATAAATATAAATAAAAAAATAAAATAAAATTCTGTTTCCAGTTGTATCTTTTGTGTATGTGTCCCTGAAATATTTTTTAGATCTAAAACCTCACTGGCATTTCAGTCACTGTGGCTTCCATGAAGAATTTTTTCCTCACATCCAATCTAAACCTCTCCATGTGCAACTTGAGGCCATTTCCTCTTGTCCTATCACTTGCTACTTGGGACAAGACACCAACACCCTCCATGATAAAACCTCCTTTCAGGCAGCTGTAGAGAGTAATAAGGTCTCCCCTCAGCCTCCCGTTCTCAAGGCTGAACAGCCCCAGCTCCCTCAACCGCTCCTCGTCAGACTGGTGCTCCAGACCCTTCACCAGCCTTGTCACCCTCCTCTGAACTCTCTCCAGCACCTCAATGTCTTCCTTGCCATGAGGGGCCTAAAACTGACCCCAGGATTCAAGGTGCAGCCTCACCAGTGCCCATTACAAAGGGATGATCACTTCTCTAGTCCTGCTAAAGCTCTGATTGAATCAAGGCTTGAACACCTTGGTGTGACCCAGTTGGTGACAGGTTGGACTGCAGACTCCTGAGGTCCCTTCAACCTCAGTTCTCTCATGATCCCATTGTGATGCTGGGCTCTGTTTCAGACTGGAGCAGAGCAGGCGATGATGGGGCAGGATCCACCTGTGCTGTAGGTGACCATCTAAACCAACATCTCAGCCCGTGAACCAGCCAACCCCTCAGTGTGACTCGCTCTGGGCAACGTGTGAGGAGTCCTGGGCAGGGAAGGTTCAGAGGGCATGGGGCGCTGTGCAAGACACAACATGATCTTGGCTTCATGCCTGCAGGCCCATCAGATGTCAGTTGATGTCAATGGATATTAAAATAAGAAGAACTGAAGACAAAGATCCAAAGCAAAGGAGCGTGTCAACCTTCTTTTTCCTTTCTTTGTTTCTTTCTTTGTTTCTTTGTTTCTTTCTTTGTTTCTTTGTTTGTTTGTTTGTGTCTTTCTTTTTCTTTCTTTCTTTCTTTATTTCTATTTATTAATGTATGTATTTATTTATGTATTTAAGTATTTATGTATTTAAGTATTTAAGTATTTATTTACTTATTTACTTATTTACATACTTATTTATTTACTTATTTATTTAGTTAGTTATTTACTTACTGATTTATTTACTTATTATTTATTTGCTTACTTATTTATTTATTTATTCATTCATTCATTTTAAAGTCTTTGTAGGGGAGTCTCTTTTCTTTGGAAAGGAAAGAGTTCTCCAGAACTGGGCATGGGTTTAGGACACAAATGTCTTCAGCTCCAGGGACACAAGCACCTGGTGCCAGTGTAGATGCCCCGGGAACCCCTGCCCAGGCTCCACCTGCACTGCAAGGTGCTCTGGTCTCCCCAGGTCCCGTGTGAGAGATGCCAATCCCAGGCCAGCACCTCAGGTACACTGGGGCCCTAAAATAGCCCTGGCTGTTTATGGTGAGACAGCTGATGACTGATGTCTGTCTGGAAGTGTACTAAGGACAGGAGAGTAAATACTGGTCTTCCCCTGTACTTCTATTACCAACAGTCTATGATTTCATCTCCCTCGTCATTCAGGAGTTCCCACCTCTCCTGATTAAATGTCCCTGCCCAAGGACAACTTTCCAGCACTGTCTGGACGTTTGCCCTTCCCAGTGCTCTCAGGTTTCTCCTCCACTTGCTCTTTGGTCATTCAGTGGCCTCTCAGCTGTCTGGTTTCTGCTTTGAGCTTCAGGGAGTTACAAACTTGCCCCATTCTTCAGAGCTCTAATTAACATGGCAGTCAACACGTTCATTGTGTTTATTTCTATCCTCTCCTGTCTCTCTGTCTAAACCAGTTCTTGTGTGGGTGTCCCTTGTGGATGCTGGACCTCACCAGATCCAGCTTACACACACAGCTGAGGAAAGTGTTTTGCTGTTTATTAAACTGATGTAGGAAAAGTGATGCAATCTGTGGTGGCCAATGAGGGAACCGGCAGACTGGGGGTGGGGGTGAGGAGCCAGGTTGTCCATACAGTGTCCAGCCTCAAGGACTGTTCTCCTGCCTGTCCAGATGTCTTCAGGAGACCCTTGGGATCAATGTCCAGTGTAGAATGCTGCTGTCACTTCTTCTATACACTGAAAAATGATAGAAAACACCCTGGAAAGAAAAACCCTCCTTTATGAAATCTTCTTTGAAACCTTCATCAGCAAGTGTCCCATTGAAACCTCTCCAGTTAGTTCTACAAGTCTGGAAGATTTGAATAATATTACGGAAAGAAACATCGCTCGTTAGGGCTTTCTCTGTTTTAATGAGCCCCGTGGCGTATTTGGTGCTGAGTCCGTGAACCTCAGATACCAAGGACAGACTGAAGAATCTGCTCAAGAAGTCCAAGCCAGAACAAACTCCAAAGTACCTTGAAGCATTAATGGCCCCACTGAGGGCTGTTACTGACAAAGCCTCCCCAGGGACTCGTTAGAGCAGATAATTGGAGGCAGTGATTGCATCAGGCAAAGGCAAAGTGCAGCAGCTCTGATGCTGAGAAAGCCCTTGGTTTGTCTGATGAAGGACAATGGCCAAGCCTTGAGCCCCTGCCCCTGGGAAGGGAGATCCTGTCCCTCACAGGTGGCTCAGGTTCTTCCTGGGGATGTGGGGAGTGCGATGCCCAGTGCAGGACAATGGTGTGACACCTCCTGGCCTGCATGGGGGTGCAAGGAGGCAATGGGGAGCCATGGCCATGACAAAGATGTGTCTCTTCTTAGGCCTCGGTGGCAGGGACATCAGCCATAGCCAAGGGGACAAAGACCTTGGCTCTTGCAGGGACCTCCAGTGTCACCCTTGGCCATCTCCACCACAGTCCATCCGACACTGTCCCAGGCCTGTGGCTGTTTCCCCACAGGCTGCAGACACCCCATGCGCTTCCCCACCTTGTTCTCAGCCCAGTGTGTCCCCACCTGTGCTGCTGTCTCTCCATCCTCACCAGCTGTTCTTGAAACACAAAGCCATGGCTGATCCAGAGTCCTTCTGAACGACCACAGCACTGCGCTCAGAATGACATTTCTTTATCCTGAGCTCCACTCTGGACCTCCAGAGCTGCAGTTTCTGATGGTTTTCCTTTCTCATGCTGTTTCCCAACAACAACAAAAACATTAAATATTGACACCATCTTGGAAAGTGATTTTCAAGAGTTCTTGAGCCACTGCTATCCTTCAGTGTCAATGTTCTACCCCAGCCAGCGACTAAGACCACAATAGCTGCTCAGGTACTCCTCCAACCTATTAAGTGCAATATGGAAGATAACCGAAGGGAATGGAGAAACCCGTGGGTTCAGAAATAGCATTTTAATAAGGCAATAAAAATAGTATAATAATATACTACTACTACTATGTATATAATTAAATGAAATGAAATTTAAAAACTAAAATGAAATATAAAAAATCAAACTAAATTAAATTAAGAAAATATACTCAGTGCAATCCGTCATGTAACTCCAGTCACATGGAACAGCCAGTCCTGGAGAAAGGAGCACCTTGGTCCCAAACAACCAATCCCAGCAAGACAGAGCAAAAAGGCCCAAGGGCCAACTGCAAAATGTCAGAACAGCAAAAAACTCACTCAAAACTCCCAACAGAACGCAACTTCCAAACTAAACTAACCAAAGTACCTGGCAGATCTGAACTAACGGAAGTAACCAGCCAGAAATGTCAGCTCCAGCTTTATACTGAGCATGACTCTAATTGTAGGTGTGGGAATATAAGGGAAGATTGGCAAGAAGGAGATTTGTAAATACGCTTAAGTGACTGTACCCAGAGTTTAGAAAACACAAATCACACTAATTTAGGTTTAGCCTTGTGTGCTTCCCAAGTTGAACCTCTGTCTTTATAGAACATAGACTTGTGAAATCTTAAAGGCACCTCCTCAAACATCCTTGAAATTCCTGTTCTACTCAATGACAGGAAGAAGTGCCAGGGGAGGGTCAGGATGGACATGAGGAAAAGGTTCTTCACGCAGAGGTGCTGGACACTGAACAGGCTCCCCAGGGAGGTGTCACGGCCCCAACCTGACAGTGTTCAACAAGAGACTGGACAATGTCCTCAGACACATGGGGTGACCTGTGGGGTGTCCTGTGCAGGGACAGGAGTTGGACTCCATGATCCTTGTGGGTCCTTCCAACTCAGGACATTCTAAGATTCTATGAAACACTAGGTCAAAAGTCCATGTTTTCATTGTACAGATGAGATGTAAACACACAGCTCAGGGCTCTTCCTGGGACCGTGGGATGTGGGTGTGCAAGGCCCAGGGAAGGACAACACTGGGACAACAACTTCCAGCTTCCCCATGGGCTGCAAGGAGGCACCGAGGCCCCAGTGCCATGAGGACAACATGTCTTCTCCTGGGCCTTAGTGGCAGAGACAACTGCCCTGGCCAAGGGGACAGAGACCTGGGTTCTGTGGGTCCCTTCCAGCCTTACAGCGCCCTTTGCCATCTCCACCTCAGGCTGTTCTACACGGTGCTACCCCTGCCCCTCTTTCCCTGCAGGCTGCAGACACCCATCTCGCTTCCCCACCTGCTCTCACCCCAGCATTTCTGCACCTTCACTGCTGTGTCTGCACCCTCACTGGCTGCTCTTTGGCACACAAACCATGGGCTGATCCAGCTCCCTCTGGGTCACCTCTTGCCCCACAGCACTGCTCTTACAGTGACATTTTTTCCTCATGATAACCAGTCTCCACTTCCCCATCTGCACTTGGTGGCTTTGGTTTTTCTTTGCTGCTTTTTCCCACTACTTGAGAAAGCTTCACCACCTCAGAAACTGCCCATCAAGCAGAGATCCCAACCTGTTACTCTTCTAGTTGTCTTGCAGTTGACCAGAGAGAAGTAATCTCACCATGATTTCCTAAATCCCATGAGTGCTGCTGGCCTTTCAGCTTCTCTGACACACACGACCATGTCCCTGCTGCTGTCCCATCATGTTCTCAGGTGGGATGGATGTGACAACCTGTCTCCAAGATCTCTTCCTGGGTAGGATCTGTCATACTTAGACTGAGGTTCTTTCCCAACCATGTCCCTGCTGCTGGGTTGTCACCTCCAGAGACAGAACTGACCTCACTGTCCCCTTCACAGCCACAGGATTCTGACTGGGTTATGAGTGTCTGAGACACAAGTGAACTCATAATACCATAACTATCCATCACCTTTTTTATGGCCCAGGACCCGATCAGATAAAAGTATACTTGTTTTATCAAATTTATCAAATATATTCCCGACTAGAGATTTGAGTTGAAAAACACTCTTCAGAGGAACTACTGTATTTTTGTTGACAAAATTTAGAACTCCTTTTCTGTCTTTTATTCTTTTTATTCTTCCTCTGCCTAATCTGCCTTCAAAATCCTCTCCAAGGGAAAGGTTCATTGAATCGCAGAATAACTTCAGGTTTGAAGAGAGCCCTTGTCTCACTTGTCTCACTGTTCTGCTCCAGGCAGGGTGAACCAGGCGAGGTTGTTCAAGGGTTCCTCACAACTATGCATCATCCACAGAGAAGCTGAAAGTGCACTCGTCACATCATACAGAGGGACAATAAAGACGGTTAACAGTGTTGGTCCAAGTGCTGGTCACTGAGGGATGCTACTAGTAACTGGCTGCACAGAGGGCTTTGTACCGCTGATGACATTTGGCTTGATTGTCCAGCCACTTCCCACCCAGCTTCCAATTCTCCAGCCCAGAGATCACTGATCTGGCTACTAGGACACCAAGGAACACCATGTCTGTGACCCTGCAAAATTCTGGGTATGGCGGCAGGTTGACCAGCCATTAATTCTCCTTCATGCTTTTCATGCAGATGGGTTTGATATCTGCCTTTTCCAAAGACCTCGGAAACCCTTTTACCACTTTGTCTTACTTTTGAGAGCACAACCCAGAATCACAGGCAAGGGTGACAGCAGACAGGAGCACTTGCAATGAGCCTGTCCCAGCAGCTGAGATGAATCTCACTGGGACACTGAGGTTTGTTCCTGGAGTCACACACAGAAATGCCAGGGTTCTATCAGGCATCCATATCTGAGTTGGTCTCAGGACTCCTTGTGCACCCAGGGATGCTCAGAGACAGAATCTGTCCCTTTTACACACAGAGGCAGAAGTCACATTGTCCCTCTGGCCTCCCGTTGCCACTCCAAAGGGGTGGGAGACACCTCAGCTATGGTGAGTCACCCTGCTCTGCACTAATCTGAGATGTCCGACGTCATGAGGAATGGACACGGGGAGCTCAATTAAGGAAGCACAACCCAGTGCTGCATTCAGGCAGTTTCCCATGGGGTGTTACTTCCAACAGGAAGTGACCTCAGGACCTTGTGTGTGCCACAGGTCTTCATGGAACCCCAAGGAACAGTTGATGGTGTTTGTGCTCACTCGTGTTCATGTCACACAGTATCACAGTATGTTTGGGATTGGAAGGAACCTCATAAGATCATCTAGTCCAATCACCCTGCTGGAGCAGGAACGCCCAGGTGAGGTTGCACAGGAGCATGTCCAGGTGGGTTTTGAATGTCTGCAGAGAAGGAGACTCCACACCCCCCTGGGCAGCCTGGGCCAGGCTCTGGCACCCTCACTGAGAAGAAGTTTTTTCTCAAATTTAAGTGGAACCTCTTGTGTTCCAGCTTGATCCCATTACCCCTTGTCCTATCATTGCTTGACACCGAGAAGAGCCTGGCTCCATCCTTGTGGCACTCACCCTTTATATATTTATATAACATTAATAAGGTCATCCCTCAGTCTCCTCTTCTCCAAACTAAAAGAGACCCAGCTCCCTCAGCCTTTCTTCATAAGGGAGGTGCTCCACTCCCTTAATCTTCTTTGTTGCCCTACGCTGGACCCTCTCCAGCAGTTCCCTGTCCTTCTGGAACTGAGGGACCCAGAACTGGACTCAGTATTCCAGATGGGGTATCACCAGGGCGTAGTAGAGGGGAAGGAGGACCTCTCTGACCTACTGACCACTCCCCTTGTAATACACCCCAGGATGCCATTGGCCTTCCTGGCCACAAGGGCCCAGTGCTGGCTCATGGTCATGTCACCTCACATACATGATGTGCGTGCTCACATCTCATCTGTACAAAGCAAACCCAGACTGCTGAACTACTCATTCATTGTCCATCCATGGAGGGAAGAACAACCTCTGTGGGTGAGAGGCCAGTGCTGGAAATGGTGGTTGTGAGGGGCCCGTCCATGACGATGCCCTGGGGCAGATTCTGTGGGGTGTCCAGTGCACAGGGGCACAGCCCAGCCCCTGCTCTGCTGGTCCTGCAGGTCTCTGGCAGGAGCCTGGCTGTGAGAGGACACTGCTGGGTGCCAGCCCTGCAGACACACACTGTTCAGCTGTACACTGGTGTTTAATCTGTGGGTGACTTTTGTAGGAATATGCTTGAGAGAAACTTTGCAAGAAGATATAAACCATCATGCCCTGCCCTGAGGAGATCACCTTTCTATCTGGAAAGGCTGTTCTGAGTCCAGCTCTGTCACAGCAGTGCCCATTGCCTGTCCCTGCCTGCGCTCACAGCACTGACACACAGCAGGACGGTGACCAAGCTGCCAGAGCACTCAGGCCTTGCACCAACACCAGGGATGAGAAGGAGAGTGTGGGAGTGGAACCAGAACAGCTCTGGAAGAACAAGCGCTGCTGCTCCCTGGCAGGGCTGCCAGGATGGACTCTTTTCCCTTCCACCCATGTACACAGGAACTGTCCCTGCAACTCCAAAAGGCCTTTATTTTGTTTAAATATACACAGATCAAGGCTCGTCATTTACACAACCAGTGGTTATAAAATAAAGGCAGACAGTGATTTAGAAAGGGGATGACAACATTATCACAACAAAACCAATGTCAATAACAACAGAAAACAGAGATGAGAGGCAGAACCTGTAACTAGTCACATTAAAACTGCTAAGTAGAAGCAGATGGGCAATTTATTGCTTCAGGAAACACTAAGATACGAGTTTCCACAGAGCATCCTTGAGCTCCTGGTTCCTCATGCTGTAGATGAGGGGGTTCACTGCTGGAGGCACCACTGAGTACAGAACAGACACCACCAGATCCAGGGATGGGGAGGATATGGAGGGGGGCTTCAGGTAGGCAAACATGGCAGTGCTGAGGAACAGGGAGACCACGGCCAGGTGAGGGAGGCAGGTGGAAAAGGCTTTGTGCCGTCCCTGCTCAGAGGGGATCCTCAGCACGGCCCTGAAGATCTGCACATAGGACACCACAATGAACACAAAACACCCAAATACTACCGAGAAACTTATCACAATAAGGCGAATCTCCCTGAGGTAGGAGTGTGAGCAGGAGAGCTTGAGGATCTGGGGGATTTCACAGAAGAACTGGCCCAGGGCATTGCCCTTGCACAGGGGCAGTGAAAATGTATTGGCCGTGTGCAGCAGAGCACTGAGAAACCCAGTGGCCCAGGCAGCTGCTGCCATGTGGACACAAGCTCTGCTGCCCAGGAGGGTCCCGTAGTGCAGGGGTTTGCAGATGGCAATGTAGCGGTCGTAAGACATGACTGTGAGCATAGAATACTCTGCTGTGATCAAGAAGGCAAATGAAAAGAGCTGTGCAGCACATCCTGTGTAGGAGATGGCCCTGGTGTCCCAGAGGGAATTCACCATGGATTTGGGGACAGTGGTGGAGATGCAGCCCAGGTCCAGAAGGGCGAGGTTGAGCAGGAAGAAGTACATGGGGGTGTGGAGGTGCTGGTCCCAGGCTATGGTGGTGATGATGAGGCCGTTGCCCAGGAGGGCAGCCAGGTAGATGCCCAGGAAGAGCCAGAAGTGCAAGAGCTGCAGCTCCCGTGTGTCTGTGAACGGCAGGAGGAGGAACTGGCTGATGGAGCTGCTGTTGGGCGTTTGCATCCTCGGACAGGAGGCACTGTCATAGGAGGAAACACTGTTACATGTTAGGTGAGACTTTTTCAAGTACA
Organism: Columba livia; assembly: GCF_036013475.1. Classification (NCBI taxonomy): domain Eukaryota; kingdom Metazoa; phylum Chordata; class Aves; order Columbiformes; family Columbidae; genus Columba; species Columba livia. The sequence goes on from NW_027043424.1 coordinate 38,591, forward strand.
ATGAAAACTATTTTCCAAAGACGCTCCACCTATCACAGACAGAGACTCTTCTTTTTACAGGGCGTATTCCTTCAGCTCCGTGGCCGGAGCCTTGTTTGATGCCTCTGCCTGCGGGCTCTTCATAAATCAATCTGCCTCTACAGAACTGAGCAGGGACAGGGATCAGTCCTGGTGTTCAGCTTTCTAAGGTGAAACCACTTGTAATGCAGAAAGGCCTGTCAGCATCTGCACTGCCAATGCTATGGGATGGGAAGTGTCCAGGCAGTTTAAGAGTTCTATGTTTTTTACATTTGCTCCCCATTTCCCCTGTTGAGTGTTCTTGTGTTTCTTTCTGCTGCACTCAGGGAGAACAGAGCGAGTCCTGCGAGACCAGAGGGTGCCTGTGGGTCAGTGCAGAGTGAGGGCAGCTGCTCTGTCCCTCTGTCTTGCTCCAGCTGCCCTGGGCTGGCACCTTTCTGAGATGGGGGCTGATCACACTCCCATGTTACCCTGAAAAGCCACCAGGCACTGCTGAGAGCAGAGGGATCCACCTCAGACCATGACAGGTCTCACCCTTTCCTAAGGTCTCAACGTTTAGACCAGGACACACACAGCTCATTCCCCAGCCCCACAGATTGCATTGCCCACAGCCCACAGGTCAGAGCAAAGCTGGGACACGTGTGCCCATGGACACAGCTGCAGGAAAGGACCCACAAGATCAGGCTGTGACTCTGCAGCTGAAACTGCCATCCCCAGAGAGCCTGACAGCAAGAACAAGATCCCAACAGCAGTGACCCAGAGCAGGGGAGCAAGAAGGAAAATGCGGTGAGGGTGGGTGTGAGAGAGGCCAGGGCAGAGGCAGCCGGGCACTCAGACAGCGTCACCCTTCCCCAGCTGTGCAGCACCTCCCAGACACCAACACTGCCGGGCAGCTGCTCTCAGCCCCTGTGCTCTGCAGAGGAACTGGAGCTCTGGCTGCACAGGAGCTGCTTCATGCCTTGGAGCCCCCGGCCCTGAGGGCAGAGGCTTTGCTGGGTGGGACAGGAGGCCAGGGGGCTGCTCACAGGAGGATCTGCACTGCAGGGGATCACAGGACTTTTCTCTGTTCTCCCTCCCATAACCATTCCGGGTTCGGTTTCCTCTCATTTCTGATCATTTCCCTGCTGCCTGGAGATTCTCCCCTGGGAGGTGTTTCCCTGTCCATGTCTCTTCCCTGTCAGTGCTCACAGACCATCCCACCCTCTGTGCCCTCCCCCTGGCCCTACAGATCCTGCCTGTTCACAGGGCACTGCCTGGGGGCATCTTCCTGTTTGCAGGCTGGAAAACAGGACAGGTCAGATTAAGTGTAAGGTGTCCAGCAAAGGTGATGCTGGTTCTGCATAGGCAGACGAGAGGCAAGGCATGCCAGGATTCACCTGAAGACCTACTGCAGTTCATGTGTCTCAAGTATTTGTTTAAAATTAAGAACTGCCTTAATCACCGCCCATTCCCCAGAATAGGAGACTGCAAACACAGATTCAGGGAGGTTCCTTATCTTTGTAGTACTCTTTGTCTTCTTCTCCTTGAAACCTCCTCTTGTCAATATTCTGGAATGAGCTGGAGCTGTGAGCAGCCCCGACCCACGGAGAACCCAGCAGCAGAAGGACCCTGCCCTGCCGGGGGTCGCTTGTCCCCCCACAGCTTCTCCCCTCAGTGTTGTTGGGATCTCCCGGGCAGGCTGAGCACTGACCCTGGCAGGCGGCAGAGTCCTGGTGAGCTGGTGAGAATCCCTATGTCCTCTTGTTCTCCCTCTTCACCAGCAAGGTCTCTGAGATCTCTGTGGCTGGAGTCAGAACAAGCAGCAGTGCATGGGGATCAAGTCAGGGGTCACTGGAACTATCACAATCCTTTCCAGTCTATGGGACAGCAGGGGCAGCATCCCAGGAGCTGGGACAGCAGGACGATGTCACAGTGAGGCCACTCTCCACCATCTGTGAAAGCCCACGGAGACTGGGGGGACTCCCTGACCACTGGCAGCTCTCACACAGTGTGTGCACTTTTCAAAATGGCCAGTGGGTGAGCAGGGGAACTAAGGGCTGTGCCCCAGAGCATGTCCACTGGGACCCCATTTCTGGGTGTCTGGAAGAGAAGGTGACGGGGTTTGCCCAGGACAGGTTGTGCCTGTCCATCCTCTTTGCTTTCTGTGAGGAAAGGACAGGGTGGTGGATATGGGCAGAGCAGTGGTGGTCTGTTACCTGGAAGTCAGCAAGGAATCTGGCATCATCCCCCACAATATTCTTGTTCCCAAGGTAGGATATTATGGTCTGTGTCAGTGTGCAAGTAGATGAGTAAAAATCAATGTGGATGACTGGGCTTGGAAAGGTGCTGTAGAAAGGGAGAAACTTTCCAGTCCTGAGGACAGTCAAGCACTGGAAGCTGTTTCCCAGGAGTGAGCACTTACTCTGTCCCTGAAAGTGATGAAGATGTGTTTGGATCAAGCCCTGAGCAATCTGGTCTGACCCTGCTGTGAGCAGGAGTTTGGTCAGGACACCTCCTGTCATCTCATCCAGCCTGAATGATGCTGTCCTTTCATCACCTTTCTGGTTTTCAATTCAGAGAAAATTCTCAGGTTCTCTCTGACTACAAGAATAATTCACATGACGTGCAGGGCTGCTTTACAAGTGCCCCCGAACAGTCCTGACCACATCTTTTGCATCCCTTTTCATTTGCCCCAACCAGGGTCTTCTTTTTGCTGTCCTAATACCCTTCTGGAAAGAACAACCCTCCTTGTTAATCCTTTCATAGCAGGTTGTTCGAGAGGTGTCAGCATCCATGTACCTAGTCTGCACAGCAGCCAGGCAGCAAAGCCACCGTTACAGAAATGGAGATGAGACACTTGACCAGCTCCTTGCACCCAGATATCAGCGTGACATGTCTGCTGAGATTCCTGGGAACCCCTGAACTGTAAGAGCAGAGCATGTGAGTCCTGGTTGGGTATCCTGGCTTGTCTCCTGACCCATGTGGTGCTTCAGGCTGTGAAGAGAATCAAAACCAGCCATTGCACTGGGGTGGTTCCATTTTACACGTGTCACACAGGGCAGATGAAGGGAGCTCAGAACTCCAGACTCTGCGGCACTGTTGGGACTGCAGAGACTGGAAATGCAGGTGACAGTGTGTGTCAGTGCACACACATAAAGATTTGGGCTTCCTTTGATCCTTTGCACTGACCTGGGATCTGTTCCTTGGTCTTCTTTGTCACCCATGCCACCTCCACCTCTCACCAGGAAGAAAGAAGGAGAAAAGTTATGAAAGAAGGATGATTTGGGGGTAATTCTGCCCAAAAGATGTACCATGTCCTGTTCTGTAAGGGTGTCTGAGTTTGCTCAGGTCACCCCTGACTTGAACCCCATCCACTGCTGGGTGTTCTCCAGACTCCTGCCTTCAGGAACAAAGGCCCAGGAGACCTTGCTGGTGAAGATGGAGGCAAAGAAGCCATGAAGAACCTCAGTCCTGTCTGATTCTATTCTTACAAAGTTCAGCAGCAGGTCTATGTTACCCTGGTCTTTTTCTGTAAGGAAGCTGTGTCAGCTCATCTTGCCACCCTCAGCCTCCCCTACAGGTACCAAGTCCAGGGCAGCTTTGGCATCATCCCCACATCCATGGACAAGGTTTCTAAATTCCTCCTTTGCAGCTTCCCCTGCTTCCACCTCTGTGTGCTGCCTTTTTGCCCTGCAGCTTCATCAGTTCAGACAAACACCCTCACGAGATAAATGCTTCATTTCGCTGGTTCTCAGATAGATCATTCTTGTGCTTGGAGCAGCCTGTCCTGAAAGGCTGATCAGATTTCCTGAGCTCCTTCACCTTTCTGAGCTGCTTCCCATGGCACCACCTGAATCAGCACCCCCAGTTTGACAAAGTCTTCTCCTCTGGAGCCCACCAGCCTGTGCTCTGCTGCTGGCCTTCCCCCCTCCCCTCTGGTGCCTGGGACCCCTCTGTGTCCTGGTCACAACAGCCAAGGTGGACACTGATGTTCACATCCCTCACCAGCTATTCCTTGTTTCCCAGTTCCAGATCCAGTTGAGCATCACTCTCATTGGCCCACAATGCAGACATGTTAAGCAGTTGGCCCAAGATCCTTTGGACTGATGGCACTTGCCACTTTGCCAGGCCAGTTAATGTCAGAGCAATTACAGTTCCCCATAGGAACCTGCTCATTGACTGGTGACTTCCTCATGTTGCTGACAGAAGATCTTGTCCATTTCTTCTACATGATCATGTAGTTTGCAACACCCAACACATTGTCACTCTCTATTGGGTTTACATGACAAACCCTTGGAACTGGGGATGACTGTGGGTGTGCTACAGTTGTCACCTCTCTGAGAAGACAACAGGAGTTTGACCAATGTCAGACAGAGCCGATTTCAGCTGCTCCAAGATGGACCCACTCCTTGCCAAATCTGAGCCACTCAGTGATGCTGGCAGCACCTCTGGGATATTGTATTTGAGAAAGAGTAAAAAACGCTGCACAACATCAGGTGGGAGAGAGGAGGGAGGAGATGGGAGAGAAAAGCACTGTAGACACCAAGGTCATATCCCATAGGACCCAAGCAGGTCCTTTAGTAGGCCAAATCCTGCTCTTGGCCTTGTGATCATCTCCCAGGAGCCTCAGCTCCACTTTCCATCCCTGACTGTTCCATCCTGACCAACTCTTTCTGGTTTGTAAGTGTGAAGTCCCACAGGGCACCTCACCCCACTGACTCCTCAGTCACCCGTGTCAGGAAATGTTGTCAATGAGCTCCAAACCCTCCTGGATGGCCGGTACCTTGCAGATATTGGGATATCTCAGGTCTGCCATGAGGGCACGGCCCTGGAAACATGAGGCTTCTTTCATTTGTCTGAAGGAGGCCTCATCTCATTCCTCTTCCTCATCAGTGAGTCAGTAGCTGATGTCCAGTCACCACAACATTGCCCATGTTGTTCTGCCCTCTCATGCTGACTCCTCAACCTTCAGCTGACATTGTCTGTCCCCAGACAGAGCTCCACGCATTCCTGCTGCTCTCTCATATGAAGGGAAACTTCCCCTCAAAGTCCAGACCTCTGACATTTTGAGTATCAGACGCCCAAGGCCCCACAGTTTCTGCAGGAGATGGTATTTGTAGTGCCCTTCAACTCCACATCCTGGTATCTTGGGAGAGACCCCCTTATCAGAATAAGCCGTCTGCATGCAAACATTATGAGCTGAACAAATGGAGCTTCAGTCAAGGGAGAGTGCAGACCTTGAGAAAATCTGGTGTTCACCCATCAGAAAGCTCTAAAGATTTAAAAAGGGAAGTGACCAGTTCTGTATCGGGGCAGGAGAACAACCCCATCCATCAGGACAGAGCAGGACCTGACACGCTGAGCAGTGACCCTGAGGAGAAGGGCCTGGGCACTACAAGGTCCCCACACCAGCCCGTGGTGCACGCTCACCATGAACAAGGCAGCTGCACACGGGGCTGCATGAGGAGGAGCGTGGGGACCCAGACACCTGCAGTTCTCATCCCATTCGGTTCAGCACTGGTGTGACCCACACACACGGGTGTGTGCCAGTGTGCGGCTTCCCAGTTTGGAGCAGCAGGGAGGAACTGCAGAGTGCAGGGCTGTGCCAAGGCAGGTTCAGCACCTTGTGCACATGGTGTGGGGTGCTGAGGGACCTGGGTGCTTTGGCCCCGCAGCGCTGGGGAGGCTGCAGAAGTGCAGGAGTAGCCTGAGAGTGCTTGAAGGGTGGTTTCAGAGATGGAGGATGTTTCTCCACAGTGGGAAAGAGCATGAGAAAGAAATAATGGCCAAAGTGCAGCTGGGGAGGCCCAGGCTGGACATGAGCAGAAAGGAATGTGATGGAAGGGCAGTGCTGTGGGGGAGCAGGTCAGCAGAGGGAGTCTGCATCAGCCCAAGGCTTTGTGCTTCAAGGACCAGCTGGGGAGGATGGAGAGATCTCAGCAAAGGAAGGAAGATGCTCAGACAAGAGCAAGGTGGGGCAGCAGGGGGGATGTCTCCAGCCTGCAGGGACAGAGGTGCAGGGGATGACACAGCACAGGACAGGCTGTCGTGGAGATGATCACGGGATGTAAAGAGGCTGAAAGCCCCACCAGACATGAGCTCCTTCTCCCCTTGGCTATGGCTGTTGTCTGCACCTCTGATGCCTGTGAGGAGACACCTTGTCCTTGCAGCACAGGGGCCTCATGGCCTCCTTGTCCCCAGCCAGGAACCTGGGAGGTGTGGGACCATAGTCCTGCCCTTGGCCTTGCACAGCCCCACATCACACTGTCCCAGGAAGGGCCCTGGGCAACGTGGGAGGGACAGGATCTGATTTCCAAAGGGGAGTCAGGGCTTGGCCCTTTGATTAATGAAACACAACCAGGTTTACTGAGCATCAGAGCCACTTTTTCTTTGCTTTTCCTGACCTTTCATCTCTGCCTCCAGTTTTCAGCTCTAACCAAACTTGGATGTTGTTTCTCAGTAGGTTCCCTCAGTGGGACCCATTAATATTACAGGAAACTCTGGAGTTTGCATCTGAGTTTGACTTCCTGAGAAGTTTCTTCAGCTTCCCCTCAGGGTCTGAGGTCCATGGACTCAGCACCAAACCCACCAGAGGGGTCATTAAAGTGCCTGGGGCTGCTCCTGTGCTGCTGAGCTGGGCTGGGCTCCTGGGACACAGGGAGCTCATGGCAGGGGCAGCGCTGCAGAGAGACAGCTCTGCCCAGGAGCAGCTCCTCTGCACACGCAGCAGGGCTGAGGGCTCTGCCTGGGGATCTCAGGAGACGAGCAAGGCAGAGAGAGATTAAAGGTGGTCAGGACTGGGAGGATGACTGAGAGCTCCCTGGAGGAGAAACCTTTGCAGCCCTTGCCATGGTAAGTCTCTGGGTGCGGGGCAGTGCAGCTGTAGCTCCTGGAGGCATCTCCTGAAACTGGCACAGGCACAGCTTGTGGGGTCTGTAGGGACGCGGCTCTTGTCAGGCCATGTTGAACAGCTGTGAAGGCGGGTGAGCACCCAGGGGTGCCCAGGGCTGTCCTGCAGAGCAGGGTCCCTGCACCCCCGGGCTGTGCCGGGCAGGGACTCTGCTGCCTGCCAGGGTCAGCGCTCAGCCTGCCCGGGAGATCCCATGGCAGCAGCTGTGGGTGGAAGGAGCGACCCCCGGCAGGGCAGGCAGGGAGCTTGTGGGGTTGAAGGGGGCTGTGTGGGTCAGGGCTGCTCAGAGCTCCAGATCCCCCCACAGACATGGCAGAGGGTCCTTCTGAACAAGGACATCGAGACAGGAACAGCTGCAAGGGAAGGAGTCTGTGCTTTCAGTTTTCCACTCTTGCTCGTCTGGGTGTGCAGTGGGAGATGGGGATTTATTTCTCTCTTTGGAGCAGACACTGAGACCCCAGTTCTCGTTAGGACTGGTCTGAGCTGCTCCTGAGCCCCTGCACACACAGAGCTGCCCCTGGGCAGTGCCAGGAGGTGTGAGCAGGACAGAGCTGAGCACACAGCGGGTGGGACGGGGTCTGTGACACTGACAGGGAGCAGAGCAGGGACAGAGACACAGCTGCAGGCAGCACAGACATGGGCAGGGAGAAGGAGCTCCTACCAGATATGCCAGGGACGGGATTTAGGAAACCCCTGCCATCCTCTGCAGTGCAGACACATTTCCCAGTGCAACCCCTGGTCTCCTCTCCTCCCCAGCAGACCCTCTGCCCCAAAGCCATGGGGTCCAGGTCACGAGTCTCCACCTCAGCAGCTGGACCTCCAGGTGAAGGGTTCCTGGAACGTGGTACTCAAAAAAGGTGCTAAAAGTACTTGCTCTACAGTGTCATTATGTGAGTGGCAGCAGCACAGTCGGGTCAGGAGAATGTTCCACAGCATGCCCGTCTGCCTTTATGTCCTTGCTTTATTTTCTGGTAGCACTGCAGTGTTCTTCCCTGTTTCTCCACCTGTCCCTGGTGCTCTTGCTCTCTGGGGTTGGGGTGGGAGTGTGGGTCACTTCTTGTTCTGATACCAACCCAGGGGCTCTTGCCCCAGACTTGCGTCCATGGAAACCAGATGCCCAAGCTGCATTTTAAACTGTGATGAGCTTTTTTCTCAGCTGGTAGAAAGAGAGAATGAGATGAAACATCCTTCTATCAGGGAAGAGGTTTTCATTGCGAAACAGCATGTTTACTTTCCTCAGAGAAGTCCCTCTAACTTGTCACTGTCTTTTCTCCTTGCACAGGTCCTCATGCCCACAGGCAGCCAATGTCCAACAGCAGCTCCATCACCCAGTTCCTCCTCCTGCCGTTCACAGACACACGGGAGCTGCAGCTCTTGCACTTCTGGCTCTTCCTGGGCATCTACCTGGCTGCCCTCCTGGGCAACGGCCTCATCATCACCACCATAGCCTGGGACCAGCACCTCCACACCCCCATGTACTTCTTCCTGCTCAACCTCGCCCTCCTCGACCTGGGCTGCATCTCTACCATTGTCCCCAAATCCATGGCCAACTCTCTGTGGGATTCCAGGGTCATTTCCTATGCAGGATGTGCTGCCCAGGTCTTCTCTTTTTGTTTCTTGCTTGGTTCAGAGTATTTTCTTCTCACCGTCATGTCCTACGACCGCTACGTTGCCATCTGCAAACCCCTGCACTACGGGACCCTCCTGGGCAGCAGAGCTTGTGTCCACATGGCAGCAGCTGCCTGGGCCACTGGGTTTCTCTATTCTCTGCTGCACACGGCCAATACATTTTCACTGCCCCTGTGCAAGGGCAATGCCCTGGGCCAGTTCTTCTGTGAAATCCCCCAGATCCTCAAGCTCTCCTGCTCACACTCCTACCTCCGGGAACTTGGGCTTCTTGTGGTCAGTGCCTGTTTAGGTTTTACGTGTTTTGTGTTCATAGTGGTGTCCTATGTGCAGATCTTGAGGGCCGTGCTGAGGATCCCCTCTGAGCAGGGACAGCACAAAGCCTTTTCCACCTGCCTCCCTCACCTGGCCGTGGTCTCCCTGTTCCTCAGCTCTGGCGTGTTTGCCAACCTGAAGCCCCCCTCCATTTCTTCCCCATCCCTGGACATGGTGGTGTCTGTTCTGTACTCGGTGGTGCCTCCAGCAGTGAACCCCCTCATCTACAGCATGAGGAACCAGGAGCTCAAGGATGCCCTGTGGAAACTCATATCTTATTGTTTTGTAAAGCAATAAAGTGCCCATCTGGTTCTACATAGGCGTTTTAATGTAGCTAATTACAGGTCCAGTCTGTCATCTGGATTTTTTGATTTTATTAGTTGTTTTCTTATTGTGATAATGTTGTCATCCCCTTTCTAATTCACTGTTGGATTTTCTTTTATAACTGTTGGCTGTGTAAATGAGAAGCCGTGCTCTCCTTGTCTTTAAACAAAATAAAAGGCTCTTTAGTGACTTGTTTATCACTATATTCTTCCTGCAAGCCCATTTTTAGAGCTCCAGGGATGGTTCCTGTGTTCATGAGAGGAGGGGAAAAGAGTCCATCCTGGCAGCCCTGCCAGGGAGCAGCAGCGCTTGTTCTTCCAGTGCTGTTCTGGTTCCACTCCCACACTCTCCTTCTCATCCCTGGTGTTGGTGCAAGGCCTGAGTGCTCTGGCAGCTTGGTCACCGTCCTGCTGTGTGGCAGTTCTTCTAGAACATGCCCAAGAAAGTGGCTACAGATGCAAACCCCAGAGTGCAGCTGAACAGTGTGTGTTTGCAGGGCTGGCACACAGCAGTGTCCTCTCACAGCCAGGCTCCTGCCAGAGACCTGCAGGACCAGCAGAGCAGGGGCTGGGCTGTGCCCCTGTGCACTGGACACCCCATGGAAGGAGCCCCAGGTCAATCACCATGGACTGATCCCTCACAACCACTATTTCCAGCACTCGCTTCTCACCCACAGAGGTTTTTCTTCCCTCCATGGATGGACACTCAATGAATAGTTCAGCAGTCCCTGTTTGCTTTGTACAGATGAGATGCGAGCACACACATCATGTATGTGAGGTGACATGAACGTGAGCGAGCATAAACACCATCAACTATTCCTTGGGGCTCCATGAAGGTCTGTGGCACAGAGAGTGGCTTGAGGTCACATCACATTGGAAAACCACCTGAATGCAGCACTGGGATATGCAACCTTGATCTGAGGTCTCCGTGTCCATTCCTCATGGGGTTGGACATCTCAGATGAGTGCAGAGCAGGTGACACACCACAGGGCTGAGGTGTCTCCTGTCTCTTTGGAGTGGCAACAGGAGGCCAGAGGGACACTGTGACTCCTGCCTCTATGTGTAAAATGGACAGACTCTGTCTCTGAGCATCCCTGGGTGCACAAGGAGTCCTGAGACCAGCTCTGATGTGGACACCTCACAGGACCCTGACATTTCTGTGTGTGACTCCAGGAACAAACCCCACTGGATCAGTGAGATTAATCTCAGCTGATTTGGACAGGATCACTGCAAGTGCTCTTGTCTGCTACATCACCCTTGCCCTTGATTCCACATTGTGCTCTCAAAAGTGCCCTAGAAACCAGAGAGGTTCTGGGGTCCTTAAAAAATGCAGAACTCAGTCCCATCTTCAAGAAGAGCACAAACAGGAATGGGGAGAATAATAGTCTGGCCACCCTACCTCCCTCCCTGGGAAGGGGATGGGACAAGCCTCCTGAAGCCATTTCCAGGAATGTGAAGGACAAGGAGGGGATTGCTGAGCCCAAATGGACAGGGGAAGGAAAGGCATGTTGTGTACAGGGCGTTTGCAAGGCTCAGCCATGGTCTCCTTCTGGCCAGAGTGGTGCTGATGGGGCTCAAGAAGTGGATGCTGGGTGGGAAATTGGCTGAACCATCAAGCCCAAATATCATCAGTGGTACAAAGTCCTGTGTGCAGCCAGTTACTGGTGTCATCTCCCCGTGACCAGCACTTGGACCAACACTGTTGAACATCTTTATTCTCCCCTTCTATGATGTATCAGAGAGCACTTTCAGTGCCTTTGAGGATGATGCAAACCTGTGTGGAGGCCTTGAGCAACCTCACCTGGTTCACCCTGAGCAGGAGAGTGAGACAAGAAGAGTGAGACAAGGGCTCTCTGCAAACCTGAGTTATTCTGTGGTTTGACAGAATTTTTGCCTTGGAGAGGTTTCAGGAGAGAGAATAGGTATAGAGATATAGAAGGTGTTAACATAAAAAAAAGCAGTTCCAGTGAGGAGTGCTTTTCACTTACATTGTGAATAGGAAATATATTTGACAAATTTGAACAAGGCGGGGAAGTGAGATGGGTGTCTACAGCCTGTGGGGAAGAGGGGCAGGTATAGGAATGTGCTTCTGTCTTTGTCAGGTCCTGGGTGCTAAGGAGGGGGAATGGATGGTTGTGGTATTATGAGGTTACATGTGTCTCAGACACTGATAATCCAGTCAGAATCCTGTGGCTGTGAAGGGGACAGTGAGGTCAGTTCTGTCTCTGGAGGTGACAGCCCAGCAGCAGGGACATGGCTGGGAAAGAACCTCAGCCTAAGTATGACAGATCCTACCCAGGAAGAGATCTTGGAGACAGGTTGTCACATCCATCCCACCTGAGAACATGACGGGACAGCAGCAGGGACATGGTTGTCTGTATCACAGAAGCTGAAAGGCCAGCAGGACTCATGGGATTTAGGAGGTCATGGGGAGGTTACTTCTCTCTGGTCAGGTAAAAGACTTCAAGAAGCATAATGTGTTGGTTTCCCTGCTTGAAGAGCAGTTTACAAGGTGGCTGAGCTTTCCTTGGTAGTGGGAAAAAGCAGGAGAGGAAAAAAAGTCATGAAGTGCAATTTGGAAGGTGGAGACTGGATATCAGGAGTAAGAAATGTCAGAGAAAGGGCAGTGCTGTGGTGCAAGAGGTGACCCAGAGGGAGCTGGATCAGCCCATGGTTTGTGTTCCAAAGAGCAGCCAGTGAGGGTGCAGACACAGCAGTGAAGGTGCAGAAATGCTGGGTGAGAGCAGGTGGGGAAGCGAGATGGGTGTCTGCAGCCTGCAGGGAAAGAGGGGCAGGGGTAGCACCGTGTGGAACAGCCTGTGGTGGAGATGGCAAAGGGCGCTGTAAGGCTGGAAGGCACCCACAGATCCCAGGTCTCTGTCCCCTTGGCCAGGGCAGTTGTCTCTGCCACTGAGGCCCATGAGAAGACACGTTGTCCTCATGGCACTGGGGCCTCGGTGCCTCCTTGCAGCCCCATGGGGAAGCTGGAAGTTGTTGTCCCAGTGTTGTCCTTCCCTGGGCCTTGCACACACACACCCCACGGTCCCAGGAAGAGCCCTGAGCCGTGTGTGAGGGACAGGATCCCCCTTCCCATTGCCTGCAGGTCATGGCTCCTCCTTTCTGCTTCAGAAAACAAACCAAGGCGTTTCTCAGCATCAGAGCTGAAGAAAAGACTCAAAGGAGACCTCATGGTGGCTACAGCTTCCTCACAAGGGGAGAAGGAGGGGAAGATACTGATCTCTTTTCTGTGGTGACTAATGGTAGAAACCATGGGAATGGAAGAAGCATGTGTCAGGGGAGGGTCAGGTTGGACATTAGGGAGAGGTTCTTCACCCAGAGGTGCTGGACACTGGAACAGTCTCCCCAGGGAGGTGTCACGGCCCCAACTTGACAGTGTTCAAGAAGAGATTGGACAACGTCCTCAGACGCACGGGGTGACCTGTGGGGTGTCCTGTGCAGGGACAGGAGTTGGACTCCATGATCCTTGTGGGTCCCTTCAACTCAGGACATTCTATGATTCTATGAAATGCTAGATCAAAAGTCCATGTTTTCATTGTACAGATGAGTTGTAAACATACACATCATGTGCATGTCCACTGTGTGCATGTGGTGAGATGAACCCAATGGAGCACAAATGCCGTCAGCTGTTCCTTGGGGTGCCATAAAGGACAGTGGGACAGAGATGGTGTTCAGGGGTCTCTTCTAACCTGCGTTATTGTAGGATTCCATGAATCTTTGCCTTGGAGAGCTCTTTAACATTAGAATAGACAGAGGAAGGAGAAGAAAAAATCACAGGCAGAAGCACAGATATAAAATGCCCCAGAGTAAATACAGCAGCTCCTCTGAGGAACGTTTCTCCACTCAAACCCTTGATAGGAAATCTATTGGATACATTTGATGAAAGCAGCTCAGTTTGATCTGCTCACACACTGGACCACAAGGAGGGTGATGGTGGGTACGATGTCATGTGGTCACTGTGTCTCAGGAACTCATAGTCCAGTAGGAACCAATGGCTGTGGAGGGCACTGTGAGGTCACTTCTGCCTCTGCAGGGGATTGGCCAACAGAAGGAACAGGGCTGGGAAAGGACTGTGAGGTCACACAGACGAGACGAGCAATCGGGCCCAATCAGCATGGCTGGATGAAAGGCAGGTCCTGCTTGACCACCCTGATCTCCTTCTGTGACAAGGTGACCGGCTGAGCAGATGAGGGAAAGTCTGTCGTGGGGAGTGAATCCGCCACACGGGCTGTGGGTGTTGTGTCCTTAGACTGCAGTAAAGCCTTTGACACCGTGTCCCACAGCATCTCCTGGAGAAGCTGCAGCTCGTGGCCTGGATGGTGTATGTGCGATGGAGGGCTGGACCAAAAGAATTGTGGTGAACAGAGCCAAATCCAGTTGGTGTCCGGTCACAAGTGGTGTCCCCAGGGCTCAGTATTTGACTCAGTTCTATTTAAGCTTTATCAATGATGTGGATGAGGGGATCGAGTGCACCCTCATTAAGTTTGCAGATGACACCAGGTTGGGTGGGAGTGTTGATCTGCTGGAGGGTGGGAAGGCCATGCAGGGGGATCTGGACCCGCTGGATCATTGGGCTGAGGCCATTTGTATGAGGTTTGACCAGACCAAGTGCCGGGTCCTGCACTTGGGTCACAACAACCCCAGGCTCAGGGAAGAGTGGCTGGAACATTGCCTGGTGGAAAGGGATCAGGGGGTGTTGATCGAGAGCAGCTGAACATGAGCCTGTGTGTGCCCAGGTGGCCAAAAGGGCCACCAGCATCCTGGCTTGTATCAGGAATGGTGTGGCCAGCAGGAGTAGCGTGATTGTGCCACTGTTCTCAGTGCTGATGAGGTGACATCTTGAATCCTGTGTTCAGGTTTGGGCTCTTCATCATAAGAAGGACATTGAGGCACTAGAGAGAGTTCAGAGGAGGGAATGGAGCTGGTGAGGGTCTGGAGCACAAGTGTGATGAGGAGCAGGTGAGGGAACTGGTGGGTTCAGCTGGAGAACAGGAGGCTGAGGGGAGACCTTCTCGCTGTCCACAACTGCCTGAAAGGAGGTTGAACATGGAGAGTGTTGGTCTCTTCTCCCAAGTAGCAAGTGATAGGACAAGAGGAAATGGCCTCAAATTGTGCCAGGGAAGGTTCAGATTGGATATTAGGAAAAAATTCTTCCTGGAAAGGGCTGTCAGGCATTGGAACAGGCTGCCCAGGGCAGTGGTGGAGTCACCATTCCTGCAGGGGTTTATTAGGTGTTTAGACGAGGTTCTTAGGGACAAGGTTTAGTTCTAGATTTTGGTTGTGGTTGGGCTCAATGGTCCTGAGGGTCTCTTCCGACTGAAATAATTCTATGATTCTCTATCATCAACTGGAATATTCTTCTATCACATCTTCTAAGTGCTCTTCACATATCTGCCTCTTCACCTACAGTCCTGAAACTTATCTAATTAGATGCACAAGTGTTGAATACTAATTGTAAATGATGAAAGCACCATCGCTCTATCAGTCTGGTCTGATACCTGCCAGTCCCAGGCAAACACCTCAGGTACACGGGGGTCTCTTGAGGTTGGCACTGGGTGCTTATAGTGAGACCATGGAGCTCAGCCCGAAAACCTGAGAACTCCCCTCAAAACTTAAAAACCAAACCAACAACAACAAAAAGAACAAAAAAACCCCAACTCTTTTTTTCATCAGATGAAATAATTCAATATTTCCAATAAAATGTCTGTGGAATTTCTATCCTGCCAAAATATGAATTTTCAGAATGTGTACGGACTGTGGGAGATGAAACGTTGGCCTTTCCCTGTGCTTGCAGTGCCAGGACTCTGTCTATCACTATGTGTATTTAATCCCCTGCACATCCAGGAGTTTCCACCTGTCCTTACCCAGCTCCCCGTGTCTGAACTCATCTCTTCAGAAGCCTGTCTGGACATTTGCACTTTCCATCGCTCCCCAGAGGTTCTTCACCTCTCACTCTTGGCTCATTCAGAGCCTCTCAGCTCTCACTCTGCTTTGAGCTTCAGGCAGGTCAAGTCTTTCAGCAGTTGCTCTCCTACTCCCTGTAGGCAACTCTTCAATTATGGCAATGGACCTCGCTGGAAACTACTTAATTTAACCACAGAACTGAGAAACATCATTAAGTTCTATTGTGTTTTCTTTTTTTTTTTTTTCCTTTTTTATTTCCTCTAATTAAAAATTCCCCGGTGCCTGTTTACATCCAGTTCTCTAAGGAAACATGAAGCAATCCTGCGAAGAAGCTGTAACAATCAGTGCAAACTTCAGTGCAGAATCTGATGTAAAGAAATGTGCTGGAAATCCCAGCGGCCAATGAGCAGAACAGGGAGTTTGGGGAGCTGGTTATAGATTTCCTGCTAACAGTTTGAGCAGAGAAACATTCTTCACAGAACTGCTCTGTTTATTTGACACCTTTGAGGTCTCCTCCTCTGCCTGTATTTTTATTTTCTTGTTCCTCCACCTCTTCCTTCTTCCAAAACGTTTCCAAGGGAAAGATTCCTGGAATCACAGAGCAACTCAGGTATGAACATCATCTTGTCTCACTGTCCTGCTCAGGGCAGGGTGACCCAGGTGAGCTTGTCCAAGGCCTCTGCCCAGCTTTGCACCATCCACTAAGGAGCTGAAGGTTCACTGCGTCACATCATACAGGGGGAGAATAGAGACGTTCAACAGTGTTGGCCCAAGTGCTGGTCCCTGAGGGATCCCACTGGTAACCGGCTCTGTGGGCACTTTGTACCACTGGTGACATTTGGGCTTCATCATCCAGCCAACTTCCCACCAAACATCCACTTCTTTAGCACAGAAAGCACCAATCGCATTATAAGGACACCACAGGAAACCATGTCTGACACCTTGTGAAATTCCATGTGCACAATGTGCCCTTCTTTCCCTGCCCATTTGGGTTCAGCAATCCCTTCCTTGTTTTCCAAGTGTCTGGACATGGCTGCAGGAAGACTTGTCCCATTCCCTTCCCGGGGATGGAGCTGGGCTGAGTAGCCTGTAATTCTGACAATTCTCATTCCTGCCCTTCTTGAAGGCAGGTTTGACAACTGCCTTTTCCAAGGACCTCAGGACCTCTCTGATTGCTCTGGCATGTTTGAGACCACAATCCAGAGTCATGGGTAAGGATGGTGTAGCAAACAGGAGCAGGTGAGGTTGATCTGCCGGGGCCAGTGGGGTTTGTTCCTGGAGTCACACACAGAAATGTCAGTGGCTGTCAGGCATCCATGTCTGAGCTGGCCTCATGGATTCCTTATGCACCCAGGGATGCTCAGAGACAGAGTCTGTTCCTTTCACACACAGAGGCAGGAGTCACAGTGTCCCTCTGGCCTCCTGAGGGAGGCACCTCAGCCCTGTGGTGTGCCACCCTGCTCTGCACTCATCTGAGATGTCCCACGTTATGGGGAATGGACAGGGGGACATTGGTTAAAGGAAGCACAGCCCAGTGCTGCATTTAGTTTCCATGTGAGGTTCCTCCCAATGTAAAATGACCTCGGGACGCTGTCTGTCCCACAGGCCTTCATAGAATCATACAGTGTCCTGAGCTGGAAGGGCCCCACAAGGACCATGGAGTCCAACTCCTGCCCTTACACAGGACACCCCACAGTTCACCCGGTGTGTCTGAGAACGTTGTCCAGTCTCTTCTTGAACACGGTCAGGTTGGGGCCGTGACACCTCCCTGGGGAGCCTGTTCAGTGTCCAGCACCTCTGGGTGCAGAACCTGTTCCTCATGTCTGACCCCTGGCACATCTTCATGCCGTTCCCTTGGGTTCTGTCATTGGTCACCAGAGACAAGAGAGAAGAGCTCAGCTCCCTTCTGAGGAACCTGCAGCCCCATGAGCTCTGCCCTCAGTCACATCTTCTCCAGCCTGAGCAAACCCAGGGACTTCAGCTGCTCCTAATACAGCTTTTCCTCCAAACCCTTCACCAACTTCATAGCATCTTCTGGGCACTCTCCAGTAGCTTTATCTTCTTTTACCCTGTGTCCCCAGCCCTGCACACAGTGAATGCTGCAGGTGAGGCCGCCCCAGCACAGAGCAGAGCGGGACAATCCCCTCCCTGCCTGGCTGGCCGTGCTGTGCTGGGTGCACCCAAGACACGGTCCCTCTTGGCTCCAGGGACACTGGTGGCTCATGTTCAACTTGCTGTTGACCAGACCCTCAGATCCCTCTCTGCAGAGCTGCTCTGCAGCATCTCATCTCCCAGTCTGTATGTACAGACAGGGTTGACATGTCCCAGGTGCAAAATGGCACCCCTGAATATCTGACAGCACTGGCGCTCACTTCGGTTCATCTCACCTCACATACATGATGTCCACGCTCACATCTCATCTGTACAATGCAAACATGGACTTCTGACCTACTCATTCAGTGTCTTTTCAGGTAAGGACAAAGAACCTCTCTGAACTGGGGTGAGAGGTCCAGGCGGGAAATGAAGGCTGTGAGGGATTAGTCCATGATGATTGGAGCAGATTTGATGGGGTGTCCAGTGCACAGGGGCACAGCCCAGCCCCTGCTCTGCTGGTCCTGCAGGTCTCTGGCAGGAGCCTGGCTGTGAGAGGACACTGCTGTGTGCCAGCCCTGCACACGCACACTGTTCAGCTGTACAATGGTGTTTCATATATAGGTCACTTTCTTGGGCATGTTCTTGAGATAATTTTTTTAAGAAGACATCAACCTTCAGATCCTGCCCTGAGGAGATCACCTTTCTATCTGGAAAGGCTGTTGTGAGGCCAGCTCTGTCACAGCAGTGCCCATTGCCTGTCCCTGCCTGCGCCCACAGCACTGACACACAGCAGGACGGTGACCAAGCTGCCAGAGCACTCAGGCCTTGCACCAACACCAGGGATGAGAAGGAGAGTGTGGGAGTGGAACCAGAACAGCTCTGGAAGAACAAGCGCTGCTGCTCCCTGGCAGGTTTGCCATGAGAGAGCTCTTTTCCCCTCCTCTCATGAACACAGGAACCATCCCTGGAGCTCTAAAAATGGGCTTGCAGAAAGAATATAGTGATAAACAAGTCACTAAAGAGCTTTTTATTTTGTTTAGAGACAAGGAGAGCACGGCTTCTCATTTACACAGCCAACAGTTATAAAAGAAAATCCAATAGTGAATTAGAAATGGGATGACAACATTATCACAATAAGAAAGCAACTAATAAAATCAAAAAATCCAGATGACAGGCTGGACCTGTAATTAGTTACATTAAAATGCCTATGTAGAACCAGATGGGAAATTTATTGCTTTAGAAAATACTAGGATATGAGTTTCCACAGGGCATCCTTGAGCTCCTGGTTCCTCATGCTGTAGATGAGGGGGTTCACTGCTGGAGGCACCACCGAGTACAGAACAGACACCACCAGATCCAGGGATGGGGAGGATATGGAGGGGGGCTTCAGGTTGGCAAACATGCCAGTGCTGATGAACAGGGAGACCACGGCCAGGTGAGGGAGGCAGGTGGAAAAGGCTTTGTGCCGTCCCTGCTCAGAGGGGATCCTCAGCACGGCCCTCAAGATCTGCACATAGGACACCACAATGAACACAAAACAGCCAAATGCTACTAATACACCAACCACAAGCAACCCAAGTTCCCTGAGGTAGGAGTGTGAGCAGGAGAGCTTGAGGATCTGGGGGATTTCACAGAAGAACTGGCCCAGGGCATTGCCCTTGCACAGGGGCAGTGAAAATGTATTGGCTGTTTGCAGCAGAGCATTGAGAAACCCAGTGGCCCAGGCAGCTGCTGCCATGTGGACACAAGCTCTGCTGCCCAGGAGGGTCCCGTAGTGCAGGGGTTTGCAGATGGCAACGTAGCGGTCGTAGGACATGATGGTGAGAAGGTAAAACTCTGCTGAAACTAAAAAGACAAACAGAAAGAGTTGTGTAGCACACCCTCCATAGGAAATGACCTTGGTGTCCCACAGAGAGTTGGCCATGGACTTGGGGACAATGGTGGAGATGCAGCCCAGGTCGAGGAGGGCGAGGTTGAGCAGGAAGAAGTACATGGGGGTGTGGAGGTGCTGGTCCCAGGCTATGGTGGTGATGATGAGGCCGTTGCCCAGGAGGGCAGCCAGGTAGATGCCCAGGAAGAGCCAGAAGTGCAAGAGCTGCAGCTCCCGTGTGTCTGTGAACGGCAGGAGGAGGAACTGGGTGATGGAGCTGCTGTTGGACATTGGCTTTTCCTGAACATGGGGCGCTGTCATGAGGAAAAAAAAGACAGTGAGAAGCCAGGGAAGAGTTCTGCGACAAAAATGATACCAAGTCCCATAGACCCTCCCCTGTCACACACAGACACCCTTTTCTTTTCCTAGGAGAACTTTCTCCAGCACTGTGGCTGCAGCCCTGCTTGGTGCTGGAAAATGTGCAACCAAGAGCATGGCCTCTGCCCATGGGCTCACGTTAAGTCAGCCCAGCTCTGCAGAAGTGGGGCCACAGGAACAGTGGGGATTGTCCTGGTTCTGCTAACACAGAAGGGCTGTCAGCACTTGCTTTCCCAGTCATAAGGAACAGAGATGGTGAAGGTAGTTTGGGCTTTCCAGGATTTTTACATCTCTCTCCATATTCACTGCAGAGCACCCCCAGCATTTCTGCTGCACTCAGGGAGAACAGAGTGAGTCCTGTGAGACCAGAGGATGCCTGTGGGTCGGTGCAGAGTGAGGGCAGCTGCTCTGTCCCTCTGTCTTGCTCCAGCTGCCCTGGGCTGGCACCTTTCTGAGATAGAGCCTGATCACACTCCCATGTTACCCTGAAAAGCCACCAGGCACTGCTGAGAGCAGAGGGATCCACCTCAGACCATGACAGGTCTCACCCTTTCCTAAGGTCTCAGCACCCAACGTTTAGCCCAGGACACACTCAGCTCATTCCCCAGCCCCACAGACTGCATTGCCCACACCCCACAGGTCAGAGCAAAGCTGGGACACGTGTGCCCATGGACACACCTGCAGGAAAGGACCCACAAGATCAGGCTGTGACTCTGCAGCTGAAACTGCCATCCCCAGAGAGCCTGACAGCAAGAACAAGATCCCAACAGCAGTGACCCAGAGCAGGGGAGCAAGAAGGAGAATGCGGTGAGGGTGGGTGTGAGAGAGGCCAGGGCAGAGGCAGCCGGGCACTCAGACAGCGTCACCCTTCCCCAGCTGTGCAGCACCTCCCAGACACCAACACTGCCGGGCAGCTGCTCTCAGCCCCTGTGCTCTGCAGAGGAACTGGAGCTCTGGCTGCACAGGAGCTGCTTCATGCCTTGGAGCCCCCGGCCCTGAGGGCAGAGGCTTTGCTGGGTGGGACAGGAGGCCAGGGGGCTGCTCACAGGAGGGATCTGCACTGCAGGGGATCACAGGCACTTTTCTCTGTTCTCCCTCCCATAACCATTCCGGGTTTGGTTTCCTCTCATTTCTGATCATTTCCCTGCTGCCTGGAGATTCTCCCCTGGGAGGTGTTTCCCTGTCCATGTCTCTTCCCTGTCAGTGCTCACAGACCATCCCACCCTCTGTGCCCTCCCCCTGGCCCTACAGATCCTGCCTGTTCACAGGGCGCTGCCTGGGGGCATCTTCCTGTTTGCAGGCTGGAAAACAGGACAGGTCAGACTAAGGCTGACGGGTCCAGCCAAGGTGATGCAGGTGCTGTGCACAGGCAGAGGGGTGGGGAAGGGATGTCAGGAGCCTTCTGGCAGATGTACTGATCACTCAGAGTTGCAGTTCAGGAGTCTCAGTGACGTGTTTAAGCATGAGAGCTCATTTTCATTTTATCCTTTCCTGCATCCCCCACCCCTTGAGAAAGAAAACTAAATAGACAGGCTCAGGAAAGCTCCTTATCTGTCTGCTAATCCTTGCATTGATCTTGTCCTTGCGGCATCCCCTTGGAAAAATCGTGGGGGTGATCTGGAACTGTGAGCACCACTGACCCACACAGCACCCACTCCACAGCACAAGCACCTTTCCTGCCCTGGCTGGGGTCACTCCTTCCCCCCACAGCTTCTCCCCACAGCACCGCGGGGATCTCCCTGGGCAAGCTGAGCGCTGACCCTGGCAGGCGGCTGAGTCCCTGCCCGGCACAGCCCTGGGGTGCAGGGACCCTGCTCTGCAGGACAGCCCTGGGCACCCCTGCCTGTGCAAACAGCTTCACACACCTGGAGTCATCCTCAGCAGGAGGCAGCTGCCATGTGTTATCCCTCTGATGGTTTAAGGAAAAAATCCCTGCTCTGCTGCAGGTCCTCCATATCTATACAAGAAAGTCTCTAATAGTTTTACTTACGTATCTCATTTGATGTGCCAGCATTAGGAAATTCCACCAAAATCTACAAATGTAATAATGCGCAGCCACAGACTTAGTTTCTGTGAAGATTTCTCTCCTTGTGAACTCACAGCAATCCTCGCCCCCACATTTCCTTTCCTCTTTCTCTGCCCAGCTCCTGTGCCCTCGGTGCTGCAGGCAGAGCCCTCAGCCCTGCTGCGTGTGCAGAGGAGCTGCTCCTGGGCAGAGCTGTCTCTCTGCAGCGCTGCCGCTGCCATGAGCTCCCTGTGTCCCAGGAGCCCAGCCCAGCTCAGCAGCACAGGAGCAGCCCTTGATGTCCCTTTCTCTGTCCCCTCTGGGCTCCTCCAGGTGTCTCTGGGGCTCCAATGGCACAGCTTCGAAGTTGAAGTAATCAGTGATGTTGATTCTCTCCCCTCTTCAGAGACACTTCTTTCCAGCATTGTATTTTTCATTTTAAAAAATAAATTGGTATGAAAATCATCTTTTCTTGTCCCATCATTAGACAGGACACCAGGAATATTACAGCAATGGATCTAATTTCTCCAGGCTAGGGGAGGAATATCTTCAGTTGAATGAAGGCATTTTGTTCTGCTTTTACACTCCTAGGTCTAGAGAGACATTCATCAGTCTTTGGCCATGTCATGTCTGTGCTCTGAAGCAAAGCCTTTGCACACATGGGCTCTTGGACACTTGGTACCAGGTTTCTTGTGGCAGGTCAGAGCTGGGCTGGTGCCACAGCTGGGGTGGCTCAGCCCAGATGTGGGGCAATGTCCTCAGCCAGGGACCTGACTGGGGGAGCTGGAGCTGTCAGTGCTGCAGACAGAGCTGTGACACGGATGGAATGAACTGCCAGGCAGGGTGGCAGGAGTGAGTTCATCTGGTCTGCAAGGACAGCAGCATCCAAGCATAGCAACAGTCCAGATCAAAGGTCAGTCTAAACATGTAAAGAGGTTTACGCAGGGTGGACTGTGCCTGTCCATCCTCTTCGCTTTTTGTGAGGAAACGAAAGGGTTGCTGGATGTGGGGACAATAGTTATGGTATTTTACTTGCAAGTCAGCAAGGCATCCATCATCATCCCCTGCAATATTCATGTGTCCAAGGCAGGATATTATGGTCTGCTTTGATGTTCAAGTAAATGGCTATAAAGCAAGCTGGATGGTTGGGCTTAGAAGGACAGTAGGTAAAAGGAGAAACTTTCCAGTCCTGAGGACAGTCCAGCACTGGAAGCTGTTTCCCAGGAGTGCGCACCCACTCTGTCCCAGAAAGTGACCAAGATGTGTTTGGATAAAGCCCTGAGCAATCTGGTCTGACCCTGCTGTGAGCAGGAGGTTGGTCAAGACACCTCCTGAGGTCCCATCCAGCCTGAATGATGCTGTCATTCCTTCCCCTTCATGTTTTCCATTTAGACAAAGCTCTCAGATGCTCTCTGAGCACAGGAATAATTCACATGGTGTGCAGGGCTGCTTTACAAGTGCCCCCAAACAGCCCTGACCACAACTTTTGCATCCTTTTTCTTTTGCCCTCACCCAAAATCTTCTTTTTTGTTGTCCTAATGCCTTTCCAGAAAGAACTGCCCATCTTGTTAACCCTTTCAGAGCAAGAGAAAATGTATGGAAGAGGGATGAACTGGGAGAAATTCTGACCAACACGTGTATTCTTTCAATAATAAAAAAGGTAGAAGTGAGAGAAAGCACTGTTCTAAGAACAACTACTGAAACACAATATGTATTTTGAGAAGTGAGAATGACTGCTGGGAGCTTAATTCCTCACCATAACCAAGAATACGGAGTGTTCTGTTACTGTTATTAGTGATAGAACCACTATTCAAAAACATCCTTGAAAACGTCGCTGTCATCCCTCGGCTCCAAAGCTCAGCCTGCTCTGTATTTGACAGGACTGCTTCAAACATCTGT
Organism: Columba livia; assembly: GCF_036013475.1. Taxonomy (NCBI): domain Eukaryota; kingdom Metazoa; phylum Chordata; class Aves; order Columbiformes; family Columbidae; genus Columba; species Columba livia. The sequence goes on from NW_027043424.1 coordinate 61,930, forward strand.
GACCCAAGGTCTTTTACCCAAGGATGGGACAAACTTCCAGTGCAGGCACCAAACCAGTGCCCAACTTGCTGGAGAGCCAGGACAGTTGTGCCACACAAGAGCCACCCTGGACAGAAGCTATGGTTAGTGAGAACTGAAATTATTTAAACTCCAATCATAGAATCACAGCATTATGGAATCATTTAGTTTGGAAAAGACACATAAGAACATGGAACTCCAACATAAGAACTCCACATAAGAACACCAACAATAAACCATATCCCTGTGCACCACATCTGCACGTCTTTTAAACACCTCCAGCAATGGAAGCTCCAATGCTGAGCTGGCAGGACACCACTGGCTGCAGTTGGACATAAGATACTGGTCATGGCTGTGAGTTCAGCCCTCGCTGGCAGAATGTCTCACACCCTCACTGAGGAGGGCAGGGGGCTGGGAGATGGGAGCACGTTTCAGTTTCCAGATCCCAGGACGGAGCCCAAACCATCCTGCCCTTGGACTCTGGATCCCATTTCCTGAGATGCAAAGTTTGTGGCCTTCTGAGAATACTCATGTTAAAGGCATGAATAATCCTTCAAGTGTTTGTGTAATTTGTCTAGGAATGTCAGTTAAAGAAAAGAAAAAGGTTTAACATGCTTATATTAAAATATCTGTAAAATAGTACTCTGCATCTGTGGTCGCCCCTCTGGCAATGACAATTAAATAGGTATTTGCACTATAAGGCTCCATACCTCATCCACAAGCACACATCTAAGTGGTTCAGATGAAGGGTGTCTGGAAAACGTCGCCCTTTGTGTCCCCAGGTGATGGACACTGCTCATGTGCTTCTGCAGAGAGTGGCAGGAGCTGGATCCCCTTCTCGGGACAGACTCCTTCCAGGAAAGACACAGACACAGGGGAACTCATCAGGGCTTTACGGCATTTCAGTCGGCATCAGTTTTGACATATTGGGTGCTGTCCTGTGACTGCCCTTTCTGCACAAATGATCATACAAACACAACCATTTAGTAAGACATGGTCATAAAGGGGCTGTTATGGACAAGAAAGCTCACCATGAACTCTGGAGAGAGCGAGGAAGTTCATAATAAGCAGTTAATAAATTTATAATAAGAAGAACAACCAAGAAGCTCAAGACCTCTTCTGAAGAGCGGGAGGCCTGAGCAGCCGTGATTGGCCATTGTAGGTGTGGGAGAGGGTCAGGGCATGTCAGGGAGAAGCAATGAGATGGCTGATGGCTTCAGTGAACCCTTCCAGCCATGTCTGAGCCCAGAAATGGAAAGCAGTTGATGTCTGCAGGTGGAGGAGGAACAGGAGGAAGATTTTCCTGGGAATACGGAAGGAAGAAAGGCCTCTCTTGGGCTAATCATGTATGGCAGTGCCATCTGCATGCTGTGGGCATGGCTGTGCCTGGGAGATGGGGAACGGCTGCTGCTGGGGTGGCTGTGCTCAGTCATGGCCCACGAGCTGACCCTGCTCTGCTCCTCTCTTACACTGCCCACACCTGGATGGTCCTCAGGAATCATCCATGAGCTGGTGGATCCATGAACCTCCTGCAGTGATGGGTATGGATCCAAACAGAGGATTCAAGCAAGTGTGGGATTGGGACATTGAGGTGATGGATGACCATTGCCAGGTGTATGAAAGAAGCTGGATGAGTTGTGAGTTGGGTTGCAAACTGGTTTAAGGAGAGAAGCTAGAGAGTGGTAGTCAATGGTGCGGAGTCTAGTTGGAGGCCTCAGGGGTCAGTACTGGGGCCAATATTATTCAATATATTCATTAACGATTTGGACGAGGGAATAGAGTGACTGTCAGCAAGTTTGCTGATGACACTAAGCTGGGAGGAGTGGCTGACACGCCAGAAGGCTGTGCTGCCATCAGAGACCTGGACAGGCTGGAGAGTTGGGCGGGGAATAACCTGATGAAATTTAACAAGGGAAAGTGTAGAGTCCTGCATCTGGGCAGGAACAACCCCAGGTTCCAGTATAGGTTGGGAAATTACATATTAGAGAGCATTGTAGGGGAAAGGGACCTGGGGGTCCTGGTGGACAACAGGATGACCATGAGCCAGCACTGGGCCCTTGTGGCCAGGAAGCCAATGGCATCCTGGGGTGTATTACAAGGGGGGTGGCTAGTAGATCGAGAGACGTCCTCCTTCCCCTCTACTCCACCCTGGTGAGACCACATCTGGAATATTGTGTCCAGTTGTGGGCCCTCAGTTCCAGAAGGACAGGGAACTGCTGGAGAGGGTCCAGCGTAGGGCAACCAAGATGATTAAGGGAGTGGAGCACCTCCCTTATGAAGAAAGGCTGAGGGAGCTGGGTCTCTTTAGTTTGGAGAAGAGGAGACTAAGGGGGGACCTCATTAATGTTTATAAATATATAAAGGGTGAGTGCCATGAGGATGGAGCCAGGCTCTTCTCGGTGGCAAACAATGATAGGACAAGGGGTAATGGGATCAAGTTGGAACACAAGAGGTTCCACTTAAGTTTGAGAAAAAACTTCTTCTCAGTGAGGGTGACAGAGCACTGAACAGGCTGCCCAGGGAGGTTGTGGAGTCTCCTTCTCTGCAGACATTCAAAACCCACCTGGACATGTTCCTGTGCGACCTCACCTGGGCGTTCCTGCTCCAGCAGGGGGACTGGACTGGATGATCTTTTGAGGTCCCTTCCAATCCCAAACATACTGTGATACTGTGTGATTTGCTCACAGGCATTTCCAACTCCACAGAACACCAGAGACTTGCAGTTAAAGCAACAGGACTTGACATAAATACCACCCCCAAAACACAAAACACTCACAATGACCACAGGAAAAGCCTTGAAAAACACTTGAGAAAAATCTACCAGGTCCCAGGGCTCAGCCATTCTGGTGATGAACAAGCATCAAGGGCTGACATGGCGTCAGAGCCGCCTCCACATGGCCCTCACCACCTGGAACCAGTGTCTCCAAGTCTTTCCTTCACCAGCCTCCAGGGACAGGGACCTGCACTGGTTGTTTCCTTCACAGCTGTGTCAGTGATGGCCCTTCATGGGGTCCAAACACCCTCAGAAACTTGGGGTTTGCTTCTGCCTTTCATTTCATTAGAGGTTTGTTCATTCTCTCAGTAGCTGCAGTTCAGGATCACGGCAGCAGAGAGCTCACTAACATCTAAGATGCTCTTAACACCCAAGGCTGTGTGCATCATTTTCCTAAAGCTTTTGAGTCCGGTGTGAATGATTAGGGAGATTTCAGAACTGTTGCCAAACAGAGAGCATTTCCATGATAAATAATAATAAAGCCAGATTTCTTATATTTCCGTCCCCCTCCCAATGCCCTCATTTTCAAAACAGCTGTTATCAACAATCTCCAGTATATACTGATCTAGAGAATCTCCTGATAAAGACTGAATGTGTCAGAGAAGTGGGTGCTAAAGCATCACTTGAGCAAGGAGACAGGCCAGGACACCTCAAGAGGAATCACACAACTCTGGACCAAGAGCTGGGTGTTCCTGGCAATCTCAGGTGCCACAGCACAGCGATACTTGTGTTCAGGAGCTGGTCAAGTGACCCATCTCCTGTTCTGTAATGGTGTCTGAGTTTGCTCAGGTCACCCCTGACTTGAGCCCCATCCACTGCTGGGTGTTCTCCAGACTCCTGCCTTCAGGAACAAAGGCCCAGGAGACCTTGCTGGTGAAGATGGAGGCAAAGAAGCCATGAAGAACCTCAGTCCTGTCTGATTCTACTGTTACGAAGTTCAGCAGCAGGACGACGTTCACCCTGTCTATTCTCTTACTGCAAGTGAAGCTCTGTCAGCTCATCTTGCTGCCCTTCCCGTGCAGGTATCAAGTCCAGGGCAGCTTTGTCATCATCCCCACATCCATGGACAAGGTTTCTAAATTCCACCTTTGCAGCTTCCCCTGCTCCCACCTCCTCTGTGCTGCCTTTGTGGCCTGGAGCTCCATCAGTGCAGAGGAGCAGCCTCACAAGATAAATGCTTCTGTTCATGGGTACCTGGAGAGATCATTCTTGTGCCTGGAGCAGCCTGTCCTGTAAGGATTATCAGATTTCCTGAGCTCCTTCACCCTTCAGATCTACTTCCATGTCACCACTTTGCCCACCATCCCCCATTATGTCCAAGTCTTCTCCTCTGGAGCCCACCAGCCTGTGCTCTGCTGCTGGCCTTCCTCCCTCCCCTCTGGTGCCTGAGACCCCACTGTGTCCTGGTCACAACAGCCAAGGTGGACACTGATGTTCACATCCCTCACCAGCTATTCCTTGTTTCCCAGTTCCAGATCCAGTTGAGCATCACTCTCATTGGCCCACAATGCAGACACGTTAAGCAGTTGGCCCAAGATCCTTTGGACTGATGGCACTTGCCACTTTGCCAGGCCAGTTAATGTCAGGGCAATTACAGTTCCCCATAGGAACCTGCTCATTGACTGGTGACTTCCTCCTTGAGTCGCTGACAGAAGATCTTGTCCATTTCGTCTACATGATCATGTAGTTTGTAACACCCAACACATTGTCACTCTCTATTGGGTTTACATGACAAACTCTTGGAACTGGGGGTAGGTGTGGGTGTGCTACAGCTGTCACCTCTCTGAAAAGACAACAGGAGTTTGACCAATGTCAGACAGAGCCGATTTCAGCTGCTCCAGGATGGACCCACTCCTGGCCAAATCTGAGCCACTCAGTGATGTTGGCAGCACCTCTGGGATATTGTATTTGAGAAAGGGTAAAAAACGCTGCACAACAGCAGGTGGGAGAGAGGAGGGAGGAGAGGTGAGAGAAAAGCACTGCAGACACCAAGGTCATATCCCATAGGACCCAAGCAGGTCCCTCAGCAGGCCAAAGCTTGCTCTCCTGAAATCCTGCTCTTGGCCTTGTTCTCATCTCCCAGGAGCCTCAGCTCCACTTTCCATCCCTGACTGTTCCATCCTGACCAACTCTTTCTGGTTTGTAAGTGTGAAGTCCCACAGGGCACCTCAGCCCACTGACTCCTCAGTCACCCGTGTCAGGAAATGTTGTCAATGAGCTCCAAACCCTCCTTGTCCCCAGCCAGGAACCTGGGAGGTGTGGGACCATAGTCCTGCCCTTGGCCTTGCACAGCCCCACATCACACTGTCCCAGGAAGGGCCCTGGGCAATGCGGGAGGGACAGGATCTGCGTTCCCAGGGCTGGGGGTCAGATCTTGGCCCTTTGGTTAATGAAACACATCCAGGTTTACTCAGCATCAGAGAGACCTTTGCTTTGCTTTTCCTGACCTTTCATCTCTGCCTCCAGTTTTCTTCTCTAACCAAACCTGAGTATTGTTTCTCAGTAGTGTCCCTCAGTGTGACCCATAAACCTTACAATAAACTTTGGAGTTTGAATCTGACTTTGACTTCTTGAGAGGTTTCATCAACTTCCTCCGGACGGTCTGAGGTCCATGGACTCAGCACCAAATCCACCAGAGGGGTCGTTAAAGCGTCTTGGGCTGCTCCTGTGCTGCTGAGCTGGGCTGGGCTCCTGGGACACAGGGAGCTCATGGCAGCGGCAGCGCTGCAGAGAGACAGCTCTGCCCAGGAGCAGCTCCTCTGCACACGCAGCAGGGCTGAGGGCTCTGCCTGCAGCACCGAGGGCACAGGAGCCGGGCAGAGAGAAGGAAACACAGTCTGGGGTGGAAGGATGCTGAGATGTCACTTGGAGAGAAATCTTCATAGATATGAAGCCCGTGGCTAGAGGGCATTGCATCTGCAAATCTTGGTAGGATCTCAGAAAGCTGTCACATTGCAGAGCCTGCGAGAGATTTAAGTACAGCTCTCAGGGATTCTCTGATCAGAGGAGAGGATGTGCTGCAGAGCAGGGATTGCCTTCTGCACTGTCAGAGTGACAAGACGTGAATGCTGCGTTCTCCCCAGGGTGGCTGTGGGGTGTAAATGTAAATGTGCAGGCAGGGGTGCCCAGGGCTGTCCTGCAGAGCAGGGTCCCTGCACCCCAGGGCTGTGCCGGGCAGGGACTCTGCCGCCTGCCAGGGTCAGTGCTCAGCCTGCCCGGGAGAGCCCAACAACACTGAGGGGAGAAGATGTGGTGGACGAGCAAACCCTATTGGGCAAGAAAGGTGCCTCTGCTGTGAAGAGGGTGCTGTGTGGGTCAGGGTTGCTCACACATCCAGATCACCCCCAGCATTTTTCCAAGTGGATGCCTCAAGGAGAAGATCAATGCAAGGATTACCAGACAGATAAGGAGCTTTCCTGAGCCTGTCTTTTCAGTTTCATCTCCCAAGGGGTGGGGGGTGCAGGAAAGGATAAAATGAAAATGAGCTCTAATGTTTAAACACGTCACTGATACTCCTGAACTGCAGCTCTGAGTGATCAGTACATCTGCCAGAAGGCTCATGACATCCCTTCCCCACCCCTCTGCCTGTGCACAGCACCTGCATCACCTTGGCTGGACCCCTCAGCCTTAGTCTGACCTGTCCTGTTTTCCAGCCTGCAGACAGGAAGATGCCCCCAGGCAGTGCCCTGTGAACAGGCAGGATCTGTAGGGCCAGGGGGAGGGCACAGAGGGTGGGATGGTCTGTGAGCACTGACAGGGAAGAGACATGGACAGGGAAACACCTCCCAGGGGAGAATCTCCAGGCAGCAGGGAAATGATCAGAAAGGAGAGGAAACCAAACCCGGAATGGTTATGGGAGGGAGAACAGAGAAAAGTGCCTGTGACCCCCTGCAGTGCAGATCCCTCCTGTGAGCAGCCCCCTGGCCTCCTGTCCCACCCAGCAAAGCCTCTGCCCTCAGGGCCGGGGGCTCCAAGGCATGAAGCAGCTCCTGTGCAGCCAGAGCTCCAGTTCCTCTGCAGAGCACAGGGGCTGAGAGCAGCTGCCCGGCAGTGTTGGTGTCTGGGAGGTGGCTGCACAGCTGGGGAAGGGTGACGCTGTCTGAGTGCCCGGCTGCCTCTGCCCTGGCCTCTCTCACACCCACCCTCACCGCATTTTCCTTCTTGCTGCCCTGCTCTGGGTCACTGCTGTTGGGATCTTGTTCTTGCTGTCAGGCTCTCTGGGGATGGCAGTTTCAGCTGCAGAGTCACAGCCTGAGCTTGTGGGTCCTTTCCTGCAGGTGTGTCCATGGGCACACGTGTCCCAGCTTTGCTCTGACCTGTGGGCTGTGGGCAATGCAGTCTGTGGGGCTGGGGAATGAGCTGTGTGTGTCCTGGGCTAAATGTGGTTTGCTGAGACCTTAGGAAAGGGTGAGACCTGTCATGGTCTGAGGTGGATCCCTCTGCTCTCAGCAGTGCCTGGTGGCTTTTCAGGGTAACATGGGAGTGTGATCAGGCTCCATCTCAGAAAGTGCCAGCCCAGAGCAGCTGGATCAAGACAGAGGGACAGAGCAGCTGCCCTCACTCTGCACTGACCCACAGGCACCCTCTGGTCTCGCAGGACTCGCTCTGTTCTCCCTGAGTGCAGCAGAAATGCTGAGGGTTTTTGACTCCCAACAACACTCTGCAGTGAATATGGGGGGATATGTAAAAAAACGTGGAACTCCCAAACTACCTTCACCATCTCTGTTCCCTATCACTGGGAAAGCAAGTGCTGACAGCCGTTCTGTGTTAGCAGAACCAGGACAGTCCCCACTGTTCCCGTGGCCCCACTTCTGCAGAGCTGGGCTGACTCAGCGTGAGCCCATGGGCAGAGGCCCTGCTCTTGGTTGCACATTTTCCAGCCCCAAGCAGGGCTATAGCCACAGTGCTGGAGAAAGTTCCTCCAGAAAAGGAAAAGTGTGTCTGTCTGTGGCAGGGGACGATCTGTGGGAGTTGGTTTGATTTTTGTCCAAGAACTCTTCCCTGGCTTCTCACTGTCTCATTTTTCTCATGACAGTGCCCCATGCTCAGGAAAAGCATTTCAGTTGGGGTCATTTATATGAAAAATGGAGTGGCTTTCTCAGAGGAGTGTGTCCTGATTTTAGGTTGTCATTTCCATTTTAGAAGAGACCCCACATGTCAAGAAACAGCCAATGTCCAACAGCAGCTCCATCACCCAGTTCCTCCTCCTGCCGTTCACAGACACACGGGAGCTGCAGCTCTTGCACTTCTGGCTCTTCCTGGGCATCTACCTGGCTGCCCTCCTGGGCAACGGCCTCATCATCACCACCATAGCCTGGGACCAGCACCTCCACACCCCCATGTACTTCTTCCTGCTCAACCTCGCCCTCCTCGACCTGGGCTCTGTCTCCACCATTGTCCCCAAATCCATGGCCAACTCTCTGTGGGATTCCGGGGTCATTTCCTATGCAGGTTGAGCTGCACAACTCTTTCTGTTTGTCTTTTTAGCTTCAGCAGAGTTTTACCTTCTCACCATCATGTCGTACGACCGCTACGTTGCCATCTGCAAACCCCTGCACTACGGGACCCTCCTGGGCAGCAGAGCTTGTGTCCACATGGCAGCAGCTGCCTGGGCCACTGGGTTTCTCAGTGCTCTGCTGCACACGGCCAATACATTTTCACTGCCCCTGTGCAAGGGCAATGCCCTGGGCCAGATCTTCTGTGAAATCCCCCAGATCCTCAAGCTCTCCTGCTCACACTCCTACCTCAGGGAACTTGGGCTTCTTGTGGTCAGTGCCTGTTTAGGTTTTACGTGTTTTGTGTTCATTGTGGTGTCCTATGTGCAGATCTTGAGGGCCGTGCTGAGGATCCCCTCTGAGCAGGGACGGCACAAAGCCTTTTCCACCTGCCTCCCTCACCTGGCCGTGGTCTCCCTGTTCCTCAGCACTGCCTTGTTTGCCTACCTGAAGCCCCCCTCCATCTCCTCCCCAAGCCTGGACCTGGTGGTGTCAGTTCTGTACTCAGTGGTGCCTCCAGCAGTGAACCCCCTCATCTACAGCATGAGGAACCAGGAGCTCAAGGATGCCCTGTGCAAACTCATATCCCTCTGTTTTCTGAAGCAATAAACTGGCCGTCTTCTTCTATATAGGAGTTTTAATGTAGCTAATTACAAGCTCAGCCTGTCAACTGGATTTTCTGGTGTTGTTGGTTGTTTTCTTATTGTGATAATGTTGTCAACCCCTTTCTAATTCACTGCTGGCTTTTCTTTTATAACTGTTGGTTGCTTAAATGAGCAGCACTGCTCTCCTTGTCTCTAAAAAGAATAAAGGGCTCTTTAGTGACTTGTTTTTCTCTATATCCTTCCTGCAAAGGCTTTTTGGAGCTGCAGGGACAGTTCCTGTGCGTGGGTGGAGGGGAAAAAAGCTCTGGCATGGCAGCCCTGCCAGGGAGCAGCAGCGCTTGTTCTTCCAGAGCTGTTCTGGTTCCACTCCCACACTCTCCTTCTCATCCCTGGTGCTGGTGCAAGGCCTGAGTGCTCTGGCAGCTTGGTCACCGTCCTGCTGTGTGTCAGTGCTGTGGGCGCAGGCAGGGACAGGCAATGGGCACTGCTGTGACAGAGCTGGCCTCAGTAACAGTACTTGCACAAGGAAAAGTGATCTTCTTTGGGCAGTGCATGATGGTTTATATCTTCTTGCAATGTTTCTCTCAAGCTTATTCCTACAGAATTGGCCACAGATGAAACACCCGTGTGCAGCTGAACAGTGTGTGTGTGCAGGGCTGGCACACAGCAGTGTCCTCTCACAGCCAGGCTCCTGCCAGAGACCTGCAGGACCAGCAGAGCAGGGGCTGGGCTGTGCCCCTGTGCACTGGACACCCCACAGAAGGAGCCTCAGGTCAATCACCATGGACTGGCCCCTCACAACCGCCATTTCCAGCTCTGGCCTCTCACCCCAGCTCAGAGGTCTTTGTCCCTCCATGGAATTACACTGAATGACTAGGTCAGAAATCAAAGTTCACATTGTACAGATGGGACGTGAGCATTGAGAACAGGTACATGAGTTGACATGAACTTGAGTCAAAACAAACACCATCAGCTATTCCTGGGGTTCCATGATGGCCTTTGGGACAGACAGGGTCTCGAGGTCATTTCTCATTAGGAATAACATTGCATGGAAACTGTTTGAATGCAGCACTGGGTTGTGCTTCCTTTAATCAATGTCCCTGTGTCCATTCCTCGTGACGTGGAACATATCAGATGAGTGCAGAGCAGGTGACACACCACAGGGCTGAGGTGTCTCCCGTCCTTTGGGAGCGGCAACAGGAGGCCAGAGGGACACTGTGACTCCTGCCGCTGTGTGTGAAAGGAACAGACTCTGTCTCTGAACATCCCTGGGTGCACAAGGAGCCCATGAGGCCAGCTCAGATGTGGACACCTGACAGACACTGACATTTCTGTGTGTGACACCAGAACAAACCTCACTGGCCCAGACAGATCAATCTCACCTGCTCCTGTCTGCTACGATGTCCTTACCCGTGAGTCTGGATTGTGGTCTCAAATGTGTCAGAGCAAACAGAGAGGTACTCAGGTCCTTGGAAAAGGCAGTTGTCAAACCTGCCTTCAAGAAGGGCAGGAATGAGAATTGTCAGAACTACAGGCTACTCAGCCCAGCTCCATCCCTGGGAAGGGAATGGGACAAGTCTTCCTGCAGCCATGTCCAGACACTTGGAACACAAGGAAGGGATTGCTGAACCCAAATGGGCAGGGAAAGAAGGGCACATTGTGCACATGGAAATTCGCAAGGTGTCAGACATGGTTTCCTGTGGTGTCCTTATAATGCGATTGGTGCCCTCTGGGCTGAAGAAGTGGATGTTTGGTGTGAAGTTGGCTGGATGATGAAGCCCAAACGTCACCAGTGGTACAAAGTGTCCACAGAGCCAGTTACCAGTGGGATCCCTCAGGGACCAGCACTTGGGCCAACACTGTTGAACGTCTCTGTTCTCCCCCTGTATGATGTGACACAGTGAACCTTCAGCTCCTTAGTGGATGGTGCAAAGCTGGGCAGAGGCCTTGGACAAGCTCACCTGGGTCACCCTGCCCTGAGCAGGACAGTGAGACAAGATGATGTTCACACCTGAGTTGCTCTGTGATTCCAGGAATCTTTCCCTTGGAAACGTTTTGGAAGAAGGAAGAGGTGGAGGAACAAGAAAATAAAAAATACAGGCAGAGAAGGAGACCTCAAAGGTGTCAAATAAACAGAGCAGTTCTGTGAAGAATGTTTCTCTATTCAGATTGTTAGCAGGAAATCTATAACTAGCTCCCCAAACTCCCTGTTCTGCTCATTGGCCCCTGGGATTTCCAGCACATTTCTTTACATCAGATTCTGCACTGAAGTTTGCACTGATTGTTACAGCTTCTTCGCAGGATTGCTTCATGTTTCCTTAGAGAACTGGATGTAAACAGGCACCGGGGAATTTTTAATTAGAGGAAACAACAAAGGAAAAAAAAAAGAAAACACAATAGAACTTAATGATGTTTCTCAGTTCTGTGGTTAAATTAAGTAGTTTCCAGCGAGGTCCATTGCCATAATTGAAGAGTTGCCTGTAGGGAGTAGGAGAGCAACTGCTGAAAGACTTGACCTGCCTGAAGCTCAAAGCAGAGTGAGAGCTGAGAGGCTCTGAATGAGCCAAGAGTGAGAGGTGAAGAACCTCTGGGGAGCGATGGAAAGTGCAAATGTCCAGACAGGCTTCTGAAGAGATGAGTTCAGACACGGGGAGCTGGGTAAGGACAGGTGGAAACTCCTGGATGTGCAGGGGATTAAATACACGTAGTGATAGACAGAGTTCTGGCACTGCAAGCACAGGGAAAGGCCAACGTTTCATCTCCCACAGTCCGTACACAATCTGAAAATTCATATTTTGGCAGGATAGAAATTCTGCAGACATTTTATTGGAAATTTTCAATTATTTCATCTGATCAAAAAAAGAGTGTGGGGTTTTATGTTGTTGTTGTTGTTGGTTTGGTTTTTAAGTTTTGAGGGGAGTTCTCAGGTTTTCGGGCTGAGCTCCATGGTCTCTCTATAAGCATTCAGTGCAAACCTCGAGAGGCCCCGTGTACCTGAGGTGTTTGCCTGGGACTGCAGGTATCAGACCAGACTGAGCAATGGTGCTTTCCTCATTTACAATTAGTATTCAACACTTGTGCATCTAATTAGATAAGTTTCAGGACTGTAGGTGAAGAGGCAGATATGTGAAGAGCACTTAGAAGATGTGATAGAAGAATATTCCAGTTGATAATAGAGAATCATAGAATTATTTCAGTTGGAAGAGACCCTCAGGAGCATTGAGTCCAACCACAACCTAAATCTAGCACTGAACCATGTTTCTAAGAACCTCTTCTAAATGCCTTTAAAACACCTACAGAGATGGTGACTCCACCACTGCCATGGGAAGCCTGTTCCACCACATGACAACACTTTCCAGGAAGAATTGTTTTCCTAATATTCAATCTAAACCTCCCATGGCATAACTTGGGGCCATTTCCTTTTGTCCTATGACTTGCTACTTGGGAGAAGAGACCAACCCCCTCCACGTTCAACCTCCTTTCAGGCAGTTGTGGACAGCGAGAAGGTCTCCCCTCAGCCTCCTGATCTAGAGGCTGAACCCACCAGCTCCCTCAACCGCTCCTCATCACACTTGTGCTCCAGACCCTCACCAGCTCCATTCCCTCCTCTGCACTCTCTCTAGTGCCTCAATGTCCTTCTTATGATGAATGGCCCAAACGTGAACACAGGATTCAAGATGCCACCTCATCAGCGCTGAGAACAGTGGCACAATGACGCTAGTCCTGCTGGCCACACCATTCCTGATACAAGCCAGGATGCTGGTGGCCCTTTTGGCCACCTGGGCACACACAGGCTCATGTTCAGCTGTTGTCGATCAACACCCCCTGATCCCTTTCCACCAGGCAATGTTCCAGCCACTCTTCCCTGAGCCTGGGGTTGTAGTGACCCAAGTGCAGGACCCGGCACTTGGTCTGGTCAAACCTCATACAAATGGCCTCAGCCCAATGATCCAGTGGGTCCAGATCCCCCTGCATGGCCTTCCCACCCTCCAGCAGATCAACACTACCACCCAACCTGGTGTCATCTGCAAACTTAATGAGGGTGCACGCGATCCCCTCATCCACATCACTGATAAAGCTTAAATAGGACTGAGTCAAATACTGAGCCCTGGGGACACCACTTGTGACCGGATACCAACTGGATTTGGCTCTGTTCACCACAATTCTTTTGGTCCAGCCTTCCATCACACATACACCATCCAGGCCACGAGCTGCAGCTTCTCCAGGAGATGCTGTGGGATACGGTGTCACAGGCTTTACTGCAGTCTAAGGACACAACACCCACAGCCCGTGTGGCGGATTCACTCCCCACAACAGACTTTCCCTCATCTGCTCAGCCGGTCACCTTGTCACAGAAGAGATCAGGGTGGTCAAGCAGGACCTGCCTTTCATCCAGCCATGCTGATTGGGCCCGATTGCTCGTCTCGTCTGTGTGACCTCACAGTCCTTTCCCAGCCGTGTTCCTGCTGTTGGCCAATCCCCTGCAGAGGCAGAAGTGACCTCACAGTCCCCTCCACACCCATTGGTTCCTGCCTGTGAGTTCCTGAGACACAAGTGACCACATGACATTGTACCCACCATCACCCTCCTTGTGGTCCAGTGTGTGAGCAGGTCAAACTAAGCTGCTTTCATCAAATTTATCCAATAGATTTCCTATCAAGGGTTTGAGTGGAGAAACGTTCCTCAGAGGAGCTGCTGTATTTACTCTGGGGCATTTTATATCTCCAAGGAAAAGATTCATGGAATCCTACAATAACGCAGGTTGGAAGAGACCCCTGAATACCATCTCTGTCCCACTGACCTTTATGGCACCCCAAGGAACAGCTGACAGCATTTGTGCTCATTTGGGTTCATCTCACCACATACACACAGTGGACATGCACATGATGTGTATGTTTACATCTCATCTGGACAACGAAAACATGGACTTTTGACCTAGTATTTCATACAATCATAGAATGTCCTGAGTTGGAAGGGACCCACAAGGATCATGGAGTCCAACTCGTGTCCCTGCACAGGACACCCCACAGGTCACCCTGTGTTTCTGAGGATGTTGTCCAATCTCTTCTTGAACACTGTCAGGTTGGGGCTGTGACACCTCACTGGGGAGCCTGTTCAGTGTCCAGCACCTCTTGGGGAAGAACCTGTTCCTAATATCCAACCTAAACCTCCCCTAACACATTTTTCTTCCATTCCCTTGGATATTGTCATTGGTCACCACAGAGAAGAGATCAGTACCTTCCCCTCCTTCTCCCCTTGTGAGGAAGCTGTAGCCACCATGAGGTCTCCTTTGAGTCTTTTCTTCAGCTCTGATGCTCAGAAACCCCTTGGTTTGCTTTCTGAAGCAGAAAGGAGGAGCCATGACCTGCAGGCAATGGGAAGGGGGATCCTGTCCCTCACACACGGCTCAGGGCTCTTCCTGGGACCGTGGGATGTGGGTGTGCAAGGCCCAGGGAAGGACAACACTGGGACAACAACTTCCAGCTTCCCCATGGGGCTGCAAGGAGGCACCGAGGCCCCAGTGCCATGAGGACAACATGTCTTCTGCTGGGCCTCAGTGGCAGAGACAACTGCCATGGCCAAGGGGACAGAGACCTGGGTTCTGTGGGTCCCTTCCAGCCTTACAGCGCCCTTTGCCATCTCCACCACAGGCTGTTCTACACGGTGCTACCCCTGCCCCTCTTTCCCTGCAGGCTGCAGACACCCATCTCGCTTCCCCACCTGCTCTCACCCAGCATTTCTGCACCTTCACTGCTGTGTCTGCACCCTCACTGGCTGCTCTTTGGCACACAAACCATGGGCTGATCCAGCTCCCTCTGGGTCACCTCTTGCCCCACAGCACTGCCCTTCCAGTGACATTTCTTACTCCTGACATCCAGTCCTTACCTTCCAAGTTGCACTTTCTGACCTTTTTTTTCCCTCTTCTGCTTTTTGCTATTACCAAGGAAAGCTCGGCCATCTCACTAACAGGCCTCCATGCATGGAACCCAACTCATAAGATGTTTCGAGATCTTTTACCTGAGAGAAGCAGCCTCACACTGATCTTCTAAATCCCCTGACTGCTGTTGGTCTTTCATCTTCTCTGACAAACACGACCATGTTCCTGCTGCTGTCCCATCATGTTCTTATGCAGAATGGACATGACAACCCGTCTCTAAGGCCTCTTTTTGGGTAGGGCCTTTGGGTACTTGGGCAGAGGTTCTTTCCCAGCCATGTCCCTGCTGCTGGGCTGTTACCTCCAGAGACAGACCTCACTGTCTCCTTCACAGATACATGCTTCTTACTGGATTATGAGATATTGGGACACAACTGATGTCATAACACACCATACCCATCTATAAAACTCCTATGGCCCAATACCTGATCAGATGAATGTATGCTTGTTTTATCAAAGTTATCAAATATATTTCCTACTAATGATTTGAGTGGGGAAACATCCCAGTGCTGCATCCAGGCAAATTTCTCTGGTATGTAACATCCAACGTGAAGTGACCTGTAGATACTGTCTGCCCCACAGGCCTTCATGAAACCTCAAGGAATGGCTGGTTTCACTTGGGCTCATCTCACCTTGGGTTCCTCTCACCTCACATACATGATGTGCATGCTCACAGCTCATCTGTTCAATGAAAACCTCCTGTTGCCACTCCCAAGGGATGGGAGGTACCTCAGCCCTAAGGTGTGTCCCCCTGCTCTGCACTCCTCTGAGATGTCCCACGTCATGTGGAATGGACACAGGGATCTCAGTTCAAGGAAGCACATCCAGGGCTGCATTCACGTGTTTTCCTGTGGGATGTTCCTCCCAACATGAAGTGATCTCGAGACGCTGCCTGTCCAACGGGCCCTTATGGAACCCCCTGGAATAACCGGATGGTGTTTGTGCTCACTCAGGTTCATGTTACCTCACATACATGATGTGCATTCTCGCATCTCATCTATACAATACAAACCTGCACTGCTGAACTACTCATTTGGTGTCCACCCATGCAGGGAAGAACAACATCTGTGGGTGAGGGGCCAGGGCTGGAAATGGTGGAGGGGGTTGGAGGGGTTTGGAGCTCATTGACAATATCTTCCTGACACGGGTGACTGAGGAGTCAGTGGGGTGAGGTGCCCTGTGGGACTTCACACTTACAAACCAGAAAGAGTTGGTCAGGATGGAACAGTCAGGGATGGAAAGTGGAGCTGAGGCTCCTGGGAGATGAGAACAAGGCCAAGAGCAGGATTTCAGGAGAGCAAGCTTTGGCCTGCTGAGGGACCTGCTTGGGTCCCATGGGATATGACCTTGGTGTCTGCAGAGCTTTTCTCTCCCATCTCCTCCCTCCTCTCTCCCACCTGCTGTTGTGCAGCGTTTTTTACCCTTTCTCACATACAATATCCCAGAGGTGCTGCCAGCATCACTGAGTGGCTCAGGTTTGGCAAGAAGTGGGTCCATCCTGGAGCAGCTGAAATCAGCTCTGTCTGACATTGGTCAAACTCCTGTTGTCTTCCCGGAGAGGTGACAACTGTAGCACACCCACACCTACCCCCAGTTCCAAGAGTTTGTCATGTAAACCCAATAGAGAGTGACAATGTGTTGGGTGTTGCAAACTACATGATCATGTAGAAGAAATGGACAAGATCTTCTGTCAGCAACTCAAGGAGGAAGTCACCAGTCAATGAGCAGGTTCCTATGGGGAACTGTAATTGCTCTGACATTAACTGGCCTGGCAAAGTAGCAAGTGCCATCAGTCCAAAGGATCTTGGGCCAACTGCTTAACATGTCTGCATTGTGGGCCAATGAGAGTGATGCTCAACTGGATCTGGAACTGGGAAACAGACCAGGAAGGGCTGGTGAGGGATGTGAACATCAGTGTCCACCTTGTCTGTTGTGAGCAGGACACAGTGGGGTCCCAGGCACCAGAGGGGAGGGAGGAAGGCCAGCAGCAGAGCACAGGCTGGTGGGCTCCAGAGGAGAAGACTTTGTCAAACTGGGGGTGCTGATTCAGGTGGTGCCATGGGAAGCAGCTCAGAAGGGTGAAGGAGCTCAGGAAATCTGATCAGCCTTTCAGGACAGGCTGCTCCAAGCACAAGAATGATCTATCTGAGAACCAGCAAAATGAAGCATTTATCTCATGCGGGAGTTTGTCTGAACTGATGGAGCTCCAGGGCACAAAGGCAGCACACAGAGGTGGGAGCAGGGGAAGCTTCAAAGGAGGAATTTAGAAACCTTGTCCATGGATGTGGGGATGATGCCAAAGCTGCCCTGGACTTGGTACCTGCAGGGGAGGCTGAGGGCGGCAAGATGAACTGACACAGCTTCCTTACAGAAAAAGACCAGGGTAACATAGACCTGCTGCTGAACTTCGTAAGAGTAGAATCAGACAGGACTGAGGTTCTTCATGGCTTCTTTGCCTCCATCTTCACCAGCAAGGTCTCCTGGGACTTTGTTCCTGAAGGCAGGAGTCTGGAGAACACCCAGCAGTGGATGGGGCTCAAGTCAGGGGTGACCTGAGCAAACTCAGACACCATTACAGAACAGGAGATGGGTCACTTGACCAGCTCCTGAACACGAGTATCACTGTGCTGTGGCACCTGAGATTGCCAGGAACACCCACCTCTTGGTCCAGAGGAGTGTGACTCCTCTTGAGCTGTCCTGGACTGTCTCCTCACTCACATGGTGATTTAGTCACCCACTTTTCTGAAATATTCAGTCTTTATCAGGAGATGCAACACATCAATATGAACTGGAGGCTGCTGATGCCGCCTGTTCTGGAAAGGGAGGGAAGGGAGAGCAGGGAATGAAACAGAAGAAATTTGGCTTTATTGCTATTTATTATGGAAATGCTCTCTGTTTGGCTATTCCTGAAATCTCCCTAATCATCCACACCAGACTTGAAGCCTTTAGGAAAATGATGCACAGAGCCTTGGCTTGTAAGAGCATTTTAGCTGTTAATGAGCCCTCTGCTGTCATGATCCAGAACTGCAGCTACTGAAACTGAACAAACCTCCAATGAAGTGAAAGGCAGAAGCAAACCCCAAGTTTCTGAGGGTGTTTGGACCCCATGAAGGGCCATCACTGACACAGCTGTGAAGGAAACAACCAGTGCAGGTCCCTGTCCCTGGAGGCTGCTGAAGGAAAGACTTGGAGACACTGGTTCCAGGTGGTGAGGGCCATGTGGAGGTGGCTCTGATGCCATGTCAGCCCTTGATGCTTGTTCATCACCAGAATGGCTGAGCACTGACCCCTGGGACCTGGTGGATTTTTCTGAACTGATTTTCAAGGCTTTTCCTGTGGTCAGTGTGGGTGTTTTGTGTTTTGGGGTGGGTTTTATGTTGAGTGCTGTTGCTTTAACTGGTTGTGTTTTTATGATAATTTGTGCAGAAAGGGCAGTCACAGGACAGCACCCAATATGTCAAAACTGATGCTGAATGAAATGCCGTAAAGACCTGGTGAGTTCCTCCTGTGTCTGTGTCTCTCCTGGAAGGAGTCTGTCCCGAGAAGGGGATCCAGCTCCTGCCACTCTCTGCAGAGGCACATGAGCAGTGTCCATCACCTGGGAACAGAAAGTGTGATGTTTGCCAGACCAGCCTTCATCTCACCACCAAGAGCAGGGACAGCACCCTGGGCCTCCTGGGCACAAGGACAGCCTCGGGGCCAGCAGCACCCCGAAGTCCTTCCTCCACAGAGTGCTGGGTGCATGGGCAGTGGGTGGGGTGGGACACTGGGGGCCCATGTCACCTCCATGTCACAATGCGACCACCGGCAATGCTGATGTCACAATGCCCCGGGGCAGTATAAAAGGGAGCAGCGTCCCGTGTCTGCTGCCAGAGCTGGCCTGGAGGCAGCCTGAAGACATCGGAGAGGAAGTCCTTGAGGAGCCGGTGGAATCCCTTGACAGGGACTGAAGGAGGAAGACCTGGACGAGGCAGCTGGAGTTTCTCTGCTGCAAGGCCATCTCCCAGCAGGGCAACCTTCCAGGTTCATCTGATGGATAAACATTCTTTTCAGCTGGATAGCAGTAGCAAAATGAAGGGAATGTCTTCTTGAGGAGCACTGCAGAGCTCACCGTCCTGATGGAGTGGGGAGCTAGGGTCAGCAGCTGTAGGAAGTGGAATGCAGAGTGGTTTGAAGGGGGCCCGGTGCACTCAAGGGCACCAGAAGGTAGATGCATCCTTCCGACAAGGTGATGAAGCGAATGGCTAAGCTGGGCAAGGTTCCAAGTGTTTGTCAGGAATTTCCTCAGCATGTAGTGCTAGTGAAAGGAGATAGAAGGAATAGAGGGAGAGGGAAGAGGTGAAGGAAGAGGAGAAGCGAAGAGGAAGCGAAGAGGAAGCGAAGCGAAGCGAAGAGGAAGCGAAGCGAAGCGAAGCGAAGCGAAGCGAAGCGAAGCGAAGCGAAGCGAAGCGAAGCGAAGAGAAGAGAAGAGAAGAGAAGAGAAGAGAAGAGAAGAGAAGAGAAGAGAAGAGATCATCATCCTATCATTCTATCATTCTATTATTCTGTTTTCTTCTGGGAGGCATGACCAGCCTGTGGGCCGAGGAGCCAGGTCTCGCTCAAATGCTCAGGGAACAGCCGATCGCCAGTGTTGGGGTCAGGAAGGAATTTTCCCCCGGGGCAGACTGGCCCTGGTCCCCGGGGTTTTTTTGCCTTCCTCTGCAGCATTGAGCATGACCACCTGTCAGAGCTCCTCTGGGCCCTTTTGGCTCGGTTCATGCCCACTGCTCTTGCCCTCCAAGGCACCACTCGTGCCCTGGCTTTCTCGGGTTCTTTCTCCAAGGGCAAGTTTGCAGCAGGAGCCAGCTCTCCTCCTTCTCCTTCTTCTATTAACATTTGTAATTTTAATAAAATAAATCTAAATATTAAAAAAAAAAAAAAAATCTGTTTCCAGTTGTATCCTTTGTCTATGTGTCCCTGAAACTGTTTTTGGATCTAAAACCTCTCTGGCATTTCAGTCGAACAGTCCCATCTTTATTGGACTCCTTGTGAGCGTACAGAATAGAGCAGCACAGCACAGCACAGCACAGCATGGTTGTGCTCAGTAGCTGTGCCTGGAGCACGATGAGCTCTGAGCCAGGCCTGAGGACTCCATCCAGGAGAGCCGCTCTCTGCAGGGCAGGGCCCAGGCCCGTCCAGGAGATGGGGCAGAGACAGGCACACACACCTACAACATGGCTCAGGCAGGCACCAGAGGTCCCAGGCTGAGCTGAGACACGGCCCCTGGGCCCCTGCAGGAGATGGTCCCCAGGGAGGCCGGTCCCAGCCACTGAGGCCTTTGAGCACCCCAAGACCCTGTAGACACGGATGGCTGGCAGCTTTGGAGACTGAGTCTTGGCCCAGATGGACCTTCTCTCTGATCAGGACTTTTGCTCTCAGATTCTTTTGTTTAGGTATGTTTTTTCCAAAGCAAAGATCTCAGGCATTACTAAACAGGAGAACAAGGAGAAAAAGAAATCCATGTCACACACCACACACTATCCCATGTGTGTATGAGTTTTGACGCAAATGTCCAAAATGGCAGTAGCTTCCTTACTCTTTGAGTACTCAAAAGAGTATCTCTTAAAGGCTTTCCATAAGTTCTGAACCTCTTCCCACCAATCAAGGTAGGCAAATAACTCCGAGAAAGGTGCAAGTCACACAGGAGGTGTGGAAGGTTTACCCTGCGGCTGAAGTGCATTTTGCATCCCCTGTACAGATGGCCAACTGTGGATCTTGGTTTGGGTAGAAAAGGAAACATGACTGCAGTAGCAGCAATGGACTCTTTTTGCTCATTTGGGAAGAGTCATCATTTGCCTGGCTGTGCTTTGGGAATGGATTCAAAGCGAGTCTTATTTCCATGGCGGTCTGTTGGCACTGTCCAGCGCAGCCTATGGCTCTGGTCACACTGGGGATTTTCTCCACGCTGCAGTGGTTGAAACCATCCTGTTATCCCCTCAGAAAAGGCTTTGTGAGCCTGGTCCTCCTCGCTGTGGGGCCTCATGGACATCAGCTCTGGTGCAGAGAGGGGACAGCTACCAGGGCTCTTCTCTTGGTTGCAGGGCTGGTTTCTGCCATCTTTGACTTGATCTGTAAAGGTGGACAGAGATGTGGGATGAAAAATAACATTTCTTTGAGGGCAATATTTTCGGAGTTAAAAAAGCAAAACCAAACAAGTCTTCCCCGAACTCCAAAAATTAACCTAAAACTACGAAACACAAAAAAGACAGGTTGGACCTGTCATGAGTCATGTCATGAGTGATATACAGATGATGGGAAGTGTAATGCCTTTGAAAAGAATCCAGCCATTAGTACCTTCAAGGCATCCTTGAGCTCCTGGTTCCTCATGCTGTAGATGAGGGGGTTCACTGCTGGAGGTACCACTGAGTACAGAACTGACACCACCAGGTCCAGGGATGGGGAGGAGATGGAGGGAGGCTTCAGGTAGGCAAACATGGCAGTGCTGAGGAACAGGGAGACCACGGCCAGGTGAGGGAGGCAGGTGGAAAAGGCTTTGTGCCGTCCCTGCTCAGAGGGGATCCTCAGCACGGCCCTCAAGATCTGCACATAGGACACCACAATAAAAATGAAACACATAAAAACTAAAGATCCACTAAACACAAGAAGCCCAAGTTCCCTGAGGTAGGAGTGTGAGCAGGAGAGCTTGAGGATGTGGGGGATTTCACAGAAGAACTGGCCCAGGGCATTGCCCTGGCACAGGGGCAGTGAAAATGTATTGGCCGTGTGCAGCAGAGCATTGAGAAACCCAGTGGCCCAGGCAGCTGCTGCCATGTGGACACAAGCTCTGCTGCCCAGGAGGGTCCCGTAGTGCAGGGGTTTGCAGATGGCAACGTAGCGGTCGTACGACATGATGGTGAGAAGGTAAAACTCTGCTGAAGCTAAAAAGACAAACAGAAAGAGTTGTGTAGCACACCCTGCATAGGAAATTACCCTGTTGTCCCACAGAGAGTTGGCCATGGACTTGGGGACAATGGTGGAGATGCAGCCCAGGTCGAGGAGGGCGAGGTTGAGCAGGAAGAAGTACATGGGGGTGTGGAGGTGCTGGTCCCAGGCTATGGTGGTGATGATGAGGCCGTTGCCCAGGAGGGCAGCCAGGTAGATGCCCAGGAAGAGCCAGAAGTGCAAGAGCTGCAGCTCCCGTGTGTCTGTGAACGGCAGGAGGAGGAACTGGCTGATGGAGCTGCTGTTGGACATTGGCTGCCTGTGGGCATGAGGACCTGTTATAGGAGGAAAAGATAGTGAAGGTTTAGATGAGACTTCTCTGGGAATCATCAAAACCATTTCCCACAGACCCTCCCACCCTGTCACACAAAGAGACACTTCTCTTTTTCCAGGAGAACGTCCTGGCTGAGCCCTCGTTGGTGCTTGATGAGTGTGCAATGAAGAGCAGGGTCTCTGCCCGGGGCTCCTGAGGACTCAGCCTGACCCTGTGTGATCGGGTGGGCAGGGGCCAGTCCTGGGGTTCAGCTTTGTCAGCTGGAACCGCTCCTGGTGCAGAAGGGACTGTCAGCATCTGTACCCCCAGGCCTGAGAAGCTGAGTTTGAGAGGTTTGGTATTTCTACAGCTCCTTCTCCCCTCCCACCCTGGGGAGTGTTGTTGGGTGTCAGAAACCCTCAGCATTTCTGCTGCACTCAGGGAGAACAGAGCGAGTCCTGCGAGACCAGAGGATGTCTGTGGGTCAGTGCGGAGTGAGGGCAGCTGCTCTGTCCCTCTGTCTTGCTCCAGCTGCCCTGGGCTGGCACCTTTCTGAGATGGAGCCTGATCACACTCCCATGTTACCCTGAAAAGCCACCAGGCACTGCTGAGAGCAGAGGGATCCACCTCAGACCATGACAGGTCTCATCCTTTCCTAAGGTCTCAGCAAACCACATTTAGCCCAGGACACACACAGCTCATTCCCCAGCCCCACAGACTGCATTGCCCACACCCCACAGGTCAGAGCAAAGCTGGGACACGTGTGCCCATGGACACACCTGCAGGAAAGGACTCACAAGATCAGGCTGTGACTCTGCAGCTGAAACTGCCATCCCCAGAGAGCCTGACAGAAGAACAAGATCCCAACAGCAGTGACCCAGAGCAGGGGAGCAAGAAGGAGAATGCGGTGAGGGTGGGTGTGAGAGAGGCCAGGGCAGAGGCAGCCGGGCACTCAGACAGCGTCACCCTTCCCCAGCTGTGCAGCACCTCCCAGACACCAACACTGCCGGGCAGCTGCTCTCAGCCCCTGTGCTCTGCAGAGGAACTGGAGCTCTGGCTGCACAGGAGCTGCTTCATGCCTTGGAGCCCCCGGCCCTGAGGGCAGAGGCTTTGCTGGGTGGGACAGGAGGCCAGGGGGCTGCTCACAGGAGGATCTGCACTGCAGGGGATCACAGGGACTTTTCTCTCTTCTCCCTCCCATAACCATTCCAGGTTTGGTTTCCTCTCCTTTCTGATCATTTCCCTGCTGCGTGGAGATTCTCCCCTGGGAGGTGTTTCCCTGTCCATGTCTCTTCCCTGTCAGTGCTCACAGACCATCCCACCCTCTGTGCCCTCCCCCTGGCCCTACAGATCCTGCCTGTTCACAGGGCACTGCCTGGGGGCATCTTCCTGTCTGCAGGCTGGAAAACAGGACAGGTCAGACTAAGGCTGACGGGTCCAGCCAAGGTGATGCAGGTGCTGTGCACAGGCAGAGGGGTGGGGAAGGGATGTCATGAGCCTTCTGGCAGATGTACTGATCACTCAGAGTTGCAGTTCAGGAGTCTCAGTGACTTGTTTAAGCATGAGAGCTCATTTTCATTTTATCCTTTCCTGCACCCCCCACCCCTTGGGAGAGGAAACTGAAAAGACAGGCTCAGGAAAGCTCCTTATCTGTCTGGCAATCCTTGCAATGATCTTCTCCTTGAGGCATCCACTTGGAAAAATGCTGGGGGTGATCTGGATGTGTGAGCAACCCTGACCCACACAGCACCCTCTCCACAGCAGAGGCACCTTTCTTGCCCAATAGGGTTTGCTCCTCCACCACATCTTCTCCCCTCAGTGTTGCTGGGATCTCCCGGGCAGGCTGAGCGCTGACCCTGGCAGGCGGCAGAGTCCCTGCCCGGCACAGCCCTGGGGTGCAGGGACCCTGCTCTGCAGGACAGCCCTGGGCACCCCTGCCTGCACATTTACATTTACACCCCACAGCCACCCTGGGGACAACGCAGCATTCACGTCTTGTCACTCTGACAGTGCAGAAGGCAATCCCTGCTCTGCAGCACATCCTCTCCTCTGATCAGAGAATCTCTGAGAGCTGTACTTACATCTCTCACAGGCTCTGCAATGTGACAGCTTTCTGAGATCCTACCAAGATTTGCAGATGCAATGTCCTGCAGCCACAGGCTTCATATCTCTGAAGATTTTTCTCCAGGTGACCCCTCAGCATCCTCCCACCCCAGGCTGCGTTTCCCTCTCTGTGCCTGGCTCCTGTGCCCTCGGTGCTGCAGGCAGAGCCCTCAGCCCTGCTGCGTGTGCAGAGGAGCTGCTCCTGGGCAGAGCTGTCTCTCTGCAGCGCTGCCGCTGCCATGAGCTCCCTGTGTCCCAGGAGCCCAGCCCAGCTCAGCAGCACAGGAGCAGCCCATGATGTCCCTTTCTCTGTCCCCTCTGGGCTCCTCCAGGTGTCCCTGGGGCTCCAATGGCACAGCTTCGAAGTTGAAGTAATCAGTGATGTTGATTCTCTCTCCTCTTCAGAGACACTACTTTCCAGCATTGTTTTTTTCATTTTCAAAAATAAATCGGTAAATCATATTTTCTTGTCCCATCATTAGACAGGACACCAGGAATATTACAGAAAAGGGTCTAATTTCTCCAAGCTAGGGGAGGAATAGCTTCAGTTGAATGAACTTAGGCCTTTTGTTCTGGTTTTACACTCCTACGTCTACAGAGACATTCATCATTCTCTGGCCATGTCATGTCTGTGCTCTGATTCAAAACCTTTGCACACATGGGCTCTTGGACACTTGGTACCAGGTTTCTTGTGGCAGGTCAGAGCTGGGCTGGTGCCACAGCTGGGGTGGCTCAGCCCAGATGTGAGGCAATGTCCTCAGCCAGGGACCTGACTGGGGAGCTGGAGCTGTCAGTGCTGCAGACAGAGCTGTGACACGGATGGAATGAACTGCCAGGCAGGGTGGCAGGAGTGAGTTCATCTGGTCTCAAGGACAGCAGCCTCCAAGCACAGCAACAGTCCAGATCAGAACTCAGTCCAGACCTGTAAGGCAATTCAGGGGCCCCATAATGAGCTGTTACTACTGCAGGAACAGTTAAAGGAGAAACAAAGACACTGTGTGGACACTAATGAATATAATAAGAGGTGAGAATCCCTGTGTCCTCTCGTTCTCCCTCTTTACCAGCAAGGTCTCTGAGATCTCTGTGGCTGGAGGCAGAACAACCAGCAGTGCATGGGGATCAAGTCAGGGGTCACTGGAACTAACACAATCCTTTCCAGTCTATGGGACAGCAGGGGCAGCATCCCAGGAGCTGGGACAGCAGGACGATGACACAGTGAGGCCACTCTCCCCCATCTTGGAAAGCTCATGGAGACTGGGGGGACTCCCTGACCACTGGCAGCTCTCACACAGTGTGTGCACTTTTCAAAATGGCCAATGGGTGAGCAGGGAACTAAGGGCTGTGCCCCAGAGCATGTCCACTGGGACCCCATTTCTGGGTGTCTGGAAGAGAAGGTGACGGGGTTTGCCCAGGACAGGTTGTGTCTGTCCATCCTCTTTGCTTTCTGTGAGGAAAGGACAGGGTGGTGGACGTGGGGTAACAACAACGGTCTGATACGTGAATGTCAGCAAGGCATTCAGTGTCATCTCCTGTAGTATTCTTGTGTCCAAGGTAGTATATTATGGTCTGTGTTAGTGTGTAAGTAGATGGATAAAAAGCCAAGTGACCAAGATGTGTCTGGATCAAGCCTGAGTAATCTGGTCTGACCCTGCTTTGAGCAGGAGGTTGGTCAAAACACCTCCCGAGGTCCTATCCAGCGTGAATGACGCTGTCCTTCCTTCCCCTTCATGTTTTCCAATTAGGGAGAGCTCTCAGGTTCTCTGTGACCACAGAAATAATTCACATGAGGTGCAGGGCTGCTTTACAAGTGCCCCCGAACAGTCCTGACCACATCTTTTCCATCCTTTCTCTTTTGCCCTGACCCAAGGTCTTCTTTTTTTGCTGTCCTAATGCCCTTCCAGAAAGAACACCCCATGTTATTAACCCTTTCAGAGCAGGTTGCTCAACAGGTGTCAGCATCCATGTACAGAGTCTGCACATCAGCCAGACACAAATCCATCATTATAGAAATGGAGACGAGGCTCTTGACCAGCTCCTTGCAGCGAGCAATTAGCACAACTTGTCTGCTGAGATTCCAGGGAACACGGAACTTTAAGAACTGAGAAGTTTTAGTCCTCGCTGAGCACCCTGGTTCATCTCCTGACCCATGTGGTGCTTCAGGCTGTGAAGAGAATCAAAACCAGCCGTTGGACTGGGGTAGTTCCATTTTACACGTGTCACATGGGGCAGATGAAGGGAGCTCAGAACTCCAGACTCTGCTGCACGGTTGGGACTGCAGAGACTGGAAATGCAGGTGACAGTGTGTGTCAGTGCACACACATAAAGATTCTGGCTTCCTTTGGGCCTTTGCACTGACCTGGGACCTGTTCCTTGGCCTTCTTTGTCTCAAAAAGAAACTATTCTCCTATGCAACCTCCATATCACACCACGTAAGAAATAATTAAAAAGTAGAAAAATAATGAAAGAAGCACAATTTGGGGGTAATTCTGTTCAAGAGGTGTACTCTTTAAATGATTAAATAAAAAAACAAGTGAGAGAAAAAGCATTGTTCTAAGAAATTCTTTCAAGACACAACTGCTGAGGTGTAGTAGATGTTTTGAAAAGCAAGAATGACTGTTAGGAATTAAATTAAAGAGCTTTAGTTCATCATGATCCTCAGTGAGAATAAGGAGTTCCCTGTTACTGTTACTAGTGCCAGCACCACTGTTCACAAACATCCTTCAGAGCATCTCCATTGTTCCTGGGCTCCAAAGCTCATCCTGCTCAGAGTTTGACAGGATTGCTGCAAACCCCTGTGACCCAAATCTCTACAACTGTCTCTGCTCAACAGCCTTTCACCCCAGGAAGGGGAAAACTGCCAATGCAGGCACCAAACCTGTGCCCAACCTGCCTGGAGAGCCAGGACAGTTGTGCCACACAACAGCAGCCTCTGAGGGAAGCTGGAAGTGATGGGATTGAAATGGTTTCAACCCAAATCAAAGAATCACGGAATCATTGAGGCTGGAAAAGACCATTAAGAACATGGAGTCAAACTGTAAATCAAACACTGCCCAGTCCACCACTAAACCATGTCCCAAAGCGCCACATCTCCATGTCTTTAAAACACCTCCAGCAATGGAAGCTCCAATCCTGAGCTGGCAGGACACCATTGGCTGCAGTTGGACGTAAGATACTGGTCATGGCTGTGAGTTCAGCCCTCGCTGGCAGAATGTCTCACACCCTCACTGAGGAGGGCAGGGGGCTGGGAGATGGGAGCACGTTTCAGTTTCCAGATCCCAGCACAGAGCCCAAACCATCCTGCCCTTGGACTTTGGATCCCATTTCCTGAGATGTAAAGCTGGTGGGGCTTCTGAGGATAATCATGTTAAAGGCATCAATAATCCTTCAAGTGTTTGTGTAATATGTCTAGGAATGTCAGTCGCATATGCTTATATTTACATATTTGTAAAATAGTACACTGCATCTGTGGTCACCCCTCTGGCAATGACAATTAAATAGGTATTTGCACTATAAGGCTCCATACCTCATCCACAAGCACACATCTGTGTGGTTCAGATGAAGGGTGGTGTGGCAAACGTCACCCTTTGTGTCCCCAGGTGATGGACACTGCTCATGTGCCTCTGCAGAGAGTGGCAGGAGCTGGATCCCCTTCTCGGGACAGACTCCTTCCAGGAGAGACACAGACACAGGGGGAACTCATCAGGGCTTTACGGCATTTCACTCGGCATCAGTTTTGACATATTGGGTGCTGTCCTGTGACTGCCCTTTCTGCACAAATGATCATACAAACACAACCATTTAGTGAGACATGGTCATAAAGGGGCTGTTATGGACAAGAAAGCTCACCATGAACTCTGGAGAGAGCGAGGAAGTTCATAATAAGCACCAGGAAGAACCAAGAAGCTCGAGGCCTCTTCTGAAGAGCGGGACCCATGTGCAGCCGTGATTGGCCATTGCAGGTGTGGGAGAGGGTCAGGATATGTCATGGAGAAGCAATGAGATGGCTGATGGCTTCAGTGAACCCTTCCAGCCATTTCTGAGCCCAGAAATGGAAAGCAGTTGATGTCTGCAGGTGGAGGAGGAACAGGAGGAAGATTTTCCTGGGAATACGGAAGGAAGAAAGGCCTCTCTTGGGCTAATCAGGTATGGCAGTGCCATTTGCATGCTGTGGGCATGGCTGTGCCTGGGAGATGGGGAACGGCTGCTGCTGGGGTGGCTGTGCTCAGTCATGGCCCATGAGCTGACCCTGCTCTGCTCCTCTCTTACACTGCCCACACTTGGATGGTCCTCAGGAATCATCCATGAGCCTGGTGGATCCATGAACCTCCTGCAGTGATGGGTATGGATCCAAACAGAGGATTCAAGCAAGTGTGGGATTGGGACATTGAGGTGACTGGTGACCATTGCCAGGTGAATGAAAGAAGCTGGATGAGCTATGAGATATTCACGAGCATTTCCAACTCCACAGAACACCGGAACCTTGCAGTTAAAGCAACAGCACTTGACATAAAACCCACCCCAAAACACAAAACACTCACACTGACCACAGGAAAAGCCTTGAAAAACATTGGAGAAAAATCTACCAGGTCCCAGGGGTCAGGGCTCAGCCATTCTGGTGATGAACAAGCATCAAGGGCTGACATGGCGTCAGAGCCACCTCCACATGGCCCTCACCACCTGGAACCAGTGTCTCCAAGTCTTGCCTTCAGCAGCCTCCAGGGACAGGGACCTGCACTGGTTGTTTCCTTCACAGCTGTGTCAGTGATGGCCCTTCATGGGGTCCAAACACCCTCAGAAACTTGGGGTTTGCTTCTGCCTTTCACTTCATTAGAGGTTTGTTCATTCTTTCAGTATCTGCAGTTCAGGATCATGGCACCAGAGGGCTCACTAACATCGAAAATGCTCTTACAAGCCAAGGCTCTGTGCATCATTATCCTAAAGGCTTCGAGTCTGGTGTGCATGATTAGAGAAATTTCAGGAATAGCCAAACAGAGAGCATTTCCATCATAAATAGCAATAAAGCCAAATTTATTCTATTTCCATCCCTGCTTGCCTTTCCCTCCCTTTCCAGAACAGGTGGTATCAGCAGCCTCTAGTTCATATTGATGTGTTGCATCTCCTGATAAAGATTGAATATGTCAGAAAAGTGCGTAACTAAATCACCATGTGAATCAGGAGACAGGCCAGGACACATCAGGAGGAGTCACACTCCTCTGGACCAAGAGGTGGGTGTTCCTGGCAATCTCAGGTGCCACAGCACAGCGATACTTGTGTTCAGGAGCTGGTTAAGCGACCCATCTCCTGTTCTGTAATGGTGTCTGAGTTTGCTCAGGTCACCCCTGACTTGAGCCCCATCCACTGCTGGGTGTTCTCCAGACTCCTGCCTTCAGGAACAAAGTCCCAGGAGACCTTGCTGGTGAAGATGGAGGCAAAGAAGCCATGAAGAACCTCAATCCCGTCTGATTCTACTCTTCTGAAGTTCAGCAGCAGGCCCACGTTCACCCTGTCTATTCTCTTACTGCAAGTGAAGCTATGTCAGCTCATCTTGCTGCCCTTCCTGTGCAGGTATCAAGTCCAGGGCAGCTTTGGCATCATCCCCACATCCATGGACAAGGTTTCTAAATTCCTCCTTTGTAGCTTCCCCTGCTCCCACCTCCTGTGTGCTGCCTTTTGCCCTGGATCTCCATCAGTGCAGAGGAGCAGCCTCATGAGATAAATGCTTTTGTTCATGGGTACTTGGAGAGATCATTCTTGTGCTTGGAGCAGCCTGTCCTGTAAGGATTATCAGATTTCCTGAGCTCCTTCACCCTTCAGATCTACTTCCATGGCACCATTTTGCCCACCATCCCCCAGTATGTCCAAGTCTTCTCCTCTGGAGCCCACCAGCCTGTGCTCTGCTGCTGGCCTTCCTCCCTCCCCTCTGGTGCCTGGGACCCCTCTGTGTCCTGGTCACAACAGCCAAGGTGGACACTGGTGTTCACATCCCTCACCAGCCCTTCCTTGTTTCCCAGTTCCAGATCCAGTTGAGCATCACTCTCATTGGCCCACAATGCAGACACGTTAAGCAGTTGGCCCAAGATCCTTTGGACTGTTGGCACTTGCCACTTTGCCAGGCCAGTTAATGTCAGAGCAATTACAGTTCCCCATAGGAACCTACTCATTGACTGGTGAGTTCCTCCTTGAGTTGCTGACAGAAGATCTTGTCCATTTCTTCTACATGATCATGTAGTTTGCAACACCCAACACATTGTCACTCTCTATTGGGTTTACATGACAAACTCTTGGAACTGGGGGTGAGTGTGGGTGTGCTACAGCTGTCACCTCTCCGGGAAGACAACAGGAGTTTGACCAATGTCAGACAGAGCTGATTTCAGCTGCTCCAAGATGGACCCACTCCTTGCCAAATCTGAGCCACTCAGTGATGCTGGCAGCACCTCTGGGATATTGTATTTGAGAAAGGGTAAAAAACGCTGCACAACAGCAGGTGGGAGAGAGGAGGGAGGAAATGGGAGAGAAAAGCTCTGCAGACACCAAGGTCATATCCCATAGGACCCAAGCAGGTCCCTCAGCAGGCCAAATCCTGCTCTCCTGAAATCCTGCTCTTGGCCTTGTTCTCATCTCCCAGGAGCCTCAGCTCCACTTTCCATCCCTGACTGTTCCATCCTGACCAACTCTTTCTGGTTTGTAAGTGTGAAGTCCCACAGGGCACCTCACCCCACTGACTCCTCAGTCACCCGTGTCAGGAAATGTTGTCAATGAGCTCCAAACCCTCCTTGTCCCCAGCCAGGAACCTGGGAGGTGTGGGACAATAGTCCTGCCCTTGGCCTTGCACAGCCCCACATCACACTGTCGCAGGAAGGGCCCTGGGCAATGTGGGAGGGACAGGATCTGCGTTCCCAGGGCTGGGGGTCAGATCTTGGCCCTTTGGTTAATGAAACACATCCAGGTTTACTCAGCATCAGAGAGACCTTTGCTTTGCTTTTCCTGACCTTTCATCTCTGCCTCCAGTTTTCTTCTCTAACCAAACCTGAGTATCGTTTCTCAGTTGTGTCCCTCAGTGTGACCCATAAACCTTACAATAAACTTTGGAGTTTGAATCTGACTTTGACTTCTTGAGAGGTTTCATCAACTTCCTCCAGGGTCTGAGGTCCATGGACTCAGCACCAAACCCACCAGAGGGGTCATTAAAGCACCTTGGGCTGCTCCTGTGCTGCTGAGCTGGGCTGGGCTCCTGGGACACAGGGAGCTTATGGCAGCGGCAGCGCTGCAGAGAGACAGCTCTGCCCAGGAGCAGCTCCTCTGCACACGCAGCAGGGCTGAGGGCTCTGCCTGCAGCACCGAGGGCACAGGAGCCAGGAACAGAGAGAAGGAAACACAGTCTGGGGTGGAAGGATGCTGAGATGTCACTTGGAGAGAAATCTTCAGAGATATGAAGCCCGTGGCTACAGGGGATTGCATCTGCAAATCTTGGTAGGATCTCAGAAAGCTGTCACACTGCAGAGCCTGCGAGAGATGTAAGTACAGCTCTCAGAGGTTCTCTAATCAGAGGGGAGGATGTGCTGCAGAGCAGGGATTGCCTTCTGCAGTGTCAGAGTGACAAGACGTGAATGCTGCATTCTCCCCAGGGTGGCTGTGGAGTGTAAATGTATATGTGCAGGCAGGGGTGCCCAGGGCTGTCCTGCAGAGCAGGGTCCCTGCACCCCAGGGCTGTGCCGGGCAGGGACTCTGCCGCCTGCCAGGGTCAGCACTCAGCCTGCCCAGGAGACCCAATAACACTGAGGGGAGAAGATGTGGTGGAGGAGCAATCCCTATTGGGCAGGAAAGGTGCCTCTGCTGTGGAGAGGGTGCATTTTTCCAAGTGGATGCCTCAAGGAGAAGATCAATGCAAGGATTGCCAGACAGATAAGGAGCTTTCCTGAGCCTGTCTTTTCAGTTTCCTCTCCCAAGGGGTGGGGGGTGCAGGAAAGGATAAAATGAAAATGAGCTCTCATGCTTAAACAAGTCACTGAGACTCCTGAACTGCAACTCTGAGTGATCAGTACATCTGCCAGAAGGCTCATGACATCCCTTCCCCACCCCTCTGCCTGTGCACAGCACCTGCATCACCTTGGCTGGACCCGTCAGCCTTAGTCTGACCTGTCCTGTTTTCCAGCCTGCAAACAGGAAGATGCCCCCAGGCAGTGCCCTGTGAACAGGCAGGATCTGTAGGGCCAGGGGGAGGGCACAGAGGGTGGGATGGTCTGTGAGCACTGACAGGGAAGAGACATGGACAGGGAAACACCTCCCAGGGGAGAATCTCCAGGCAGCAGGGAAATGATCAGAAAGGAGAGGAAACCAAACCCGGAATGGTTATGGGAGGGAGAAGAGAGAAAAGTGCCTGTGACCCCCTGCAGTGCAGATCCCTCCTGTGAGCAGCCCCCTGGCCTCCTGTCCCACCCAGCAAAGCCTCTGCCCTCAGGGCCGGGGGCTCCAAGGCATGAAGCAGCTCCTGTGCAGCCAGAGCTCCAGTTCCTCTGCAGAGCACAGGGGCTGAGAGCAGCTGCCCGGCAGTGTTGGTGTCTGGGAGGTGCTGCACAGCTGGGGAAGGGTGACGCTGTCTGAGTGCCCGGCTGCCTCTGCCCTGGCCTCTCTCACACCCACCCTCACCGCATTTTCCTTCTTGCTCCCCTGCTCTGGGTCACTGCTGTTGGGATCTTGTTCTTGCTGTCAGGCTCTCTGGGGATGGCAGTTTCAGCTGCAGAGTCACAGCCTGATCTTGTGGGTCCTTTCCTGCAGGTGTGTCCATGGGCACACGTGTCCCAGCTTTGCTCTGACCTGTGGGCTGTGGGCAATGCAGTCTGTGGGGCTGGGGAATGAGCTGAGTCTCCCTCAATCAAATGCCATCATCAAGACTGTTGATTGTCTCCTTGACTTTTATTTCCAAGCTGTGAGCTTCCCTCCAGGATGTAAACCTGTCCTATAGCATCTCTGTGTTATCTGAAAGCCCCATGGAGATGCACAGAGATGCTGTGACAGAGAAACTGCTTTTGGGTTTGTGAAATTAGCTCTGTGTGTTCTGGGCTCAATGTGGGATGCTGAGACCTTAGGGAAGGCTGACACATGTCATGGTCTGAGGTGGATCCCTCTGCTCTCAGCAGTGCCTGGTGGCTTTTCAGGGTAACATGGGAGTGTGATCAGGCTCCATCTCAGAAAGGTGCCAGCCCAGGGCAGCTGGAGCAAGACAGAGGGACAGAGCAGCTGCCCTCACTCTGCACTGACCCACAGGCACCCTCTGGTCTCGCAGGACTCGCTCTGTTCCCCCTGAGTGCAGCAGAAATGCTGCGGGTTTCTGACACCCAAGAACACTCCCCAGGGTGGGAGGGCAGAAGCAGCTGTAGAAACACCAAACCTCTCAAAGTCAGTTTCTCAGGCCTGGGGGTACAGATGCTGACAGTCCCTTCTGCACCAGGAGCGGTTCCAGCTGACAAAGCTGAACCCCAGGAATGGCCCCTGCCCACCCGATCACACAGGGTCAGGCTGACTCCTCAGGAGCCCCTGGGCAGAGACCCTGCTCTTCATTGCACACTCATCAAGCACCGACGAGGGCTCAGCCAGGACGTTCTCCTGGAAAAAGAGAAGTGTCTCTTTGTGTGACAGGGTGGGAGGGTCTGTGGGAAATGGTTTTGATGATTCCCGGAGAAGTCTCATCTAAACCTTCACTATCTTCTCCTCCTGTGACAGATTTCCCATGACCATCAGCAGCAAATGTCCAACAGCAGCTCTATCACCCAGTTCCTCCTCCTGCCGTTCACAGACACACGGGAGCTGCAGCTCTTGCACTTCTGGCTCTTCCTGGGCATCTACCTGGCTGCCCTCCTGGGCAACGGCCTCATCATCACCACCATAGCCTGGGACCAGCACCTCCACACCCCCATGTACTTCTTCCTGCTCAACCTCGCCCTCCTCGACCTGGGCTCCATCTCCATCACTGTCCCTAAATCCATGGCCAATTCCCTCTGGGATTCCAGGGCCATCTCTTACTTGGGATGTGCAACACAGCTCTTTTTGTTTGTCTTCTTGATTACAGCAGAATTTTATCTCCTCACCATCATGTCCTACGACCGCTACGTTGCCATCTGCAAACCCCTGCACTACGGGACCCTCCTGGGCAGCAGAGCTTGTGTCCACATGGCAGCAGCTGCCTGGGCCACTGGGTTTCTCAATGCTCTGCTGCTCACGGCCAATACATTTTCACTGCCCCTGTGCAAGGGCAATGCCCTGGGCCAGTTCTTCTGTGAAATCCCCCAGATCCTCAAGCTCTCCTGCTCACACTCCTACCTCAGGGAAATGGGGCTTCTTGTGGTCAGTGTCTGCTTAGGATTTGGGTGTTTTGTGTTCATTGTGGTGTCCTATGTGCAGATCTTGAGGGCCGTGCTGAGGATCCCCTCTGAGCAGGGACGGCACAAAGCCTTTTCCACCTGCCTCCCTCACCTGGCCGTGGTCTCTCTGTTCATCAGCACTGGCGTGTTTGCTGACCTGAAACCCTCATCCATCTCCTCCCCATCCCTGGATCTGGTGGTGTCAGTTCTGTACTCGGTGGTGCCTCCAGTAGTGAACCCCCTCATCTACAGCATGAGGAACAGGGAACTCAAGGAGTCTATAAGGAAAGTGATGACTGTTCGCTTTTCAAAAGCAGTAATGAAGTGACCTCCTGCTTCTGCATGTCACTTGTAATATAACGCAGTACTAGTTCAACCTGAGTTCTGTAGCTTTTGTGGGTTTTTTTGTTGTTTGTTTTTTTCTCTTCGGTGTTTGTTTTACTTTCTTGTATTAATGCTATCCACAAGAAAAATTATTTGTCTTCTTATGGCTGTGTCCATATCTACCTGTCTGGTGTGTGCCATAGTCTTTGTGTAAATAAGAACCCGTACTCTCCGTGTGTATAAATGAAATAAAGGACCCCGCACTGACTTGTTTGCCCAGAATCCTCTCTCTGGGATCTCTGGGGCTGCAGGAGCCATGTCTGTGTGCTGAGGGGGAGTGAGCAGGAGCCACCCTGAGCTGGGTCTTCCTCCCACCCTGACCAATGTGAATCTGTGCACTACCCCCATGGTCCTGGGCACCACAGCCCACTTGCTCTGCAGAGCAGCACCGCCAGGTCGGAGCTGTATGGAGCGTGGAAAGGGGGGCAGGAACAGCTGGCCAGGTCAGCATAGCTCAGCTCTCTTGGGAAAGGGCTCTGTGGGGAGATGGGATGTTCCAAGAGAAAAGTGAGGCCAAATGTCTCATGCTGTCCTGGGGAGCCAGTCTGGACCTGGGTCTGCAAGCTGCCTGTGCTGGAGACCCACTCAGCATGCTGGCTGGATGAACATTCTCACTGTCCTTCATTCCCACTGGTCCCCACTGCTGTGGGACCAGTTCCAGTTCCAGTGTGGCTGCTCTGCCAGCTCGGCTGGGGAGAGGGCAGGGGGGTGGCACAATTCAGGAGGGGGTGGGAGGGCTGAACTGGCAAATGCCCCAGAGAAGAAAATACCAGTGAACGGCTGAAGTGTGTGAGTGTGCAGGGCTGGCACACAGCAGTGTCCTCTCCCAGCCAGGCCTCCTGGGAGAGCCCTGAAGCACCAGCAGAGCAGGGGCTGGTGTGTGCCCATGTTCATGGGACAGCCTGGGGAAACTGGCCCAGCACAGTCACCACAGACCAGCCCCTCATAACCACCTTTTCCTGCACTGGCCCTTCACCCCAGCTGAGGGAGATTGTTCATCCCTCAACACAAGGACACTGAATGAGTAAGTCAGAAGCCAATGTTTCCACCGCATGGATGAGATATGAGCATGCATATCATGTACATAAGAAGAACCTGACTCAGTACAACTGAGTACAACATCAACTATTCCTGCATGTTCCATGAAGGCCTGAATGCAGCACTAGGATGTGCTGCCTTGAACTGAGGTCCCAATGTCCGTTCCTCATGATGTGGGACATGAGGATGGCCATGCCTAAGGATGTGGACATCCTGGATCATGGGGCTGAGGCCTATTGTCTGAGGCTTAACAAAGCCAAGGGCTGGGTCCTACACTTGGGTCACAACAACCCCAGGCAGGGCTAGAGGCTCAGGGAGGAGTGGCTGTAAAGCTGCCTGGTGGAAAGGGACGTGCGGGTGTTGAGCAATAGCTGGCTGAATATGAGCCAGAATGTTTCCAGGTGGCCAAAAAGGCCACCAGCATCTTGGCTTGTATCAGGAATAGTGTGGCCAGCAGGACTAGAGAAGTGATTGTGCCACTGCTCTCGGCACTGGTGAGGCCGCACCTTGAATCCTGTGTTGAGTTTGGGGCCCCTCATCTCAGGAAGGACATTGAGGTACTAGAGAGAGTGCAGAGGAGGCGACAAAGCTGCTGAGGGGCTGGACCACAAGTGTGATGAGGAGCGGTTGAGGGAGCTGGTGCTGTTCAGCCTGGAGAACAGGAGATTGAGGGGAGACCTTCTCACTGTCCACAACTGCCTGACAGGAGGTTGCAATATGGCGGGTCTTGGCCTCTTCTCCCAAGTAGCAAGTGATACGACAAGAGGAATTGGCCGCAATTTGCACCAGGGGAGGTTTAGATTGGATATTAGGAAAAAAGTATTTCCCGGAAAGGGTTGTCAGGCATTGGAACAGGCTGCCCAGGGCAGTGGGGGAGTCACCACCCCTGGAGGGGTTTAAAGGTGTTTAGACGAGGTTCTCAGGGACATGGTTTAGTGCGAGAGCTGGGCTATGGTTGGACACAATGATCCCAAGGCTCTCTTCCTATCAGAGTATTCTATGATTCTATGATTCTGCCTCAGCTGAGAGTCCACAAAGCCAACTCAGTTATGGACACCTGGCACAACCCTGACATTTCTGTGTGTGACTCTGGGAACAAACCCCACTGACCCAGTGAGATTCACCTCCGTTGCCCTGTGATTCTGGATTGTGTTTTCAAAATGACAGTGCAATCAAGGAGGTCCTGGCATCCGTCAAACCCATCTTCAAGAAAGGCAGGAAGGAGAATGGGGAGAATCACAGGCTGGTCAGCTTGTCTGTGTCCCTGGGAAGGTGATGGGACAAGTCCTCCTGCAGCCATCTGCAGGCACTTGAAGGACAAGAAAGAGACTTGTGAACCAAAATGGGCAGGGGAAAGACAGGCACGTTGTGTGTATGAAATTGTGCCAGGCCTTGGACATGGTCTCCCGTGGTGTCCTTATAGATGTATTGGTGCTGTCTGGGCTGAAGAAGTGGATACTTGGTGGGAAGTTCACTGAAACATCAAGCCCAAATATCATCTGCGATGCAGTGTCATCTGTGCAGTTAGTGTGTCATCCCCCAGTGACCAGCATTTGGGCCAAAACTGCTGAAGGTCTTTATTCTCCCTTCTGTGCTGTGATGGAGATGATGCAAAGCTGAGTGGAACCTTGAACAACCTCACCTGGTCACCCTGCTTTGGGAAGGAGAGTGAAACCAGATGTTCAGGGCTCTCTTCAAACCTGACTGACTATGATCCAATGAGTCTTTCCCCTGGACACGTTTTTGAAGATAGAATATCTGCAGAAAAGAAAAAAACAACACAATAACCAGCAGCTCAAAGATGCCCTGTGGAAAGTCTGATCTTAGTCTGTTATGAAGCAACAAACTGCCCATCTGCTTCTATATCGGAATTTTAATGAAACTAATTATAGGCCCAGCCTGTCATCTCTATATTTTCTTGGTGGTGTTTTTTAAATTGTGATTATGCTGCCATCCCATTTCAAATTGCTTCTCTGCTTTTCTTTCATAATCACTGGCCATGCTCTTTGTGTATTTAAAGAAAATAAAGAGCCCTGTAGTGACTCTTTTCATGGGATCCTTTCACGAAGGCCTGATTGGAGCTGCAGGGACAGTTCCTGTGTGCATGGGAGGAGGGGAGAAGAGCTGGAAGGGAGCAGCAGCGCTTGTTCTTCCAGAGCTGTTCTGGTTCCACTGCCACACTCTCCTTCTCATCCCTGGTGTTGGTGCAAGGCCTGAGTGCTCTGGCAGCTTGGTCACCGTCCTGCTGTGTGTCAGTGCTGTGGGCGCAGGCAGGGACAGGCAATGGGCACTGCTGTGACAGAGCTGGCCCCAGAACAGCCTTTCCAGATAGAAACGTGATCTCCTCAGGGCAGTGCATGATGGTTTGGCTCTTCTTCCCAACCTTCTCTCAAACATATAAGCAAGAAAATGGTCACAGATGAAACCACCCAAGTACAGCTGAACAGTGTGTGTGTGCAGGGCTGGCACACAGCAGTGTCCTCTCACAGCCAGGCTCCTGCCAGAGACCTGCAGGACCAGCAGAGCAGGGGCTGGGCTGTGCCCCTGTGCACTGGACACCCCAGGGAAGCTGCCCCAGGGCATCGTCATGGACTGGCCCCTCACAACCACCATTTCTAGCTCTGGCCTCTCTCCCCCATTCACATAGGTTGCTCTTCCCTCCACGGAGGGACACGGAATGAGTAGCTCAGAAGTCCATGTCTGCATTGTTCTGATGAGATGTGAGCATGCACATCATGGATGTGAGATGAGATGAATCCAGGTGAACACTAACAACATCAGCTATTCCTGGGGGTTCCATGAAGGTCTGTGGGACAGACAGTGTCTCAAGGTCACTTCACGATGGGAGTAACAGCCCATGGGAAACCACCCACTGGGATCTTCTTCCTTGAACTGAGGTCCCCGTGTCCATTCCTCATGATGTGGGACATCTCAGATGGGTGCAGAGCAGGGTGACCCACCACAGGGCTGAGCTGTCTCCCATCGTTTGGGAGTGGCAACAGGAGGCCAGACAGACACTGTGACTCCTGCTTCTGTGTAAAAGGGAAAGACTCTGTCTCTGAGCATCCCTGGGTGCATAAGAATTCCTGAGACTGGCTCTGATGGAACCCTGGCATTTCTGTGTGTGACTCCAGGAACAACTCCAGTGGCCCAGTGAGATTCATCTCAGCTGCTGGGATGGCTCATTGCAAGTGCTCCTGTCTGCTACATCACCCTTGCCCGTGATTCTGGATTGTGTTTTCAAAAGTGACAGCAGAATCAGAGAAGTTCTGAGGTCCTTGGGAAAGGAAGATGTCAAGCCCATCTTCAAGAAGGGCCTGAAAGAGGATTTGAAGAATTAAGGGCTGGTCAGCCTACCTCTGCCCCTGGGAAGGGGATAGGTGGCATCTTCCTGCACCAGTTTCCGGGAACCTGAAGGACAAGTAAGGCATTGCTGAACCGAAATGAGCGGAAAACCCACTGAGTCCCAAGAAATGCTCTGGACCCATTCCAGAGCTTTAGGGCCCCAGGAAAGAGCTCAGTGACAGTGCAGCCCATCCAGTTGCATCTGTGTCCCTCACTGAGCAGCACAACCAGTGTGCAGTCACCCCATGGTCCTGCAGCCAACCTGCTCTGCAGAGCATCAGTGCCAGGCTGGGGCCCTGTGGGGAGCACAGGATGGGGCCAGGAGCACCAGAGAGAGAAAAATGCCGGTCCTTATGCTCTGGTACTTCAGTCCTGGTGCTCATCACATGTCCTTAAGACAAACTTATGCACCCATCTTGTCAACCTTAGCCGAGAAGTCACCACAGGACAAGGCTCCTGAGCTGGGGCTGAGCTGGAGAAGTGGGGTCCAGCTATGACCACAGGAAGGATAAGGCCTGTCCTGGGTCCTCTAAAGGGCTGGCAGCCTCTGTGATCTCCACCAGAAAAAGCGGCGTGCAGGAAACTGGAGACAATCCCCATGCCCATTGGAGTCCCTTAGGAAGAGTTCCTCTCTCCAAATATCCAACCCAGCTTGCTGCTGCATGAACAACCAGGAGAAACTGCCCGTGGACCCTCATTCCAGACCCCATCTCCTCCACCCATACAAGCAGTGCTCTTCTGCTTGTCACTGAGGTGGTTCCAGGGACCCAAGAGGGGAGGAGATGTTGGGTGGGGATATGGTGTCCTTCAGTGCTCCTCATGGTACCTCCTGCTGGGCTTTGTGCCACTGGTCACAACCCTCTGAGCCTGGATGTTCAGCCAGTTCTCAGTGGTGCTAAACAGGAACATGCCCATGAGCACATTGGGCTGCACTGGGAGGAGCGTGGCCACCCAGACAAGGGCAGTTATTGCCCATCGTGACTCAGCACTGGTGTGGTCACATCTGGAGCCGTGTGTCCAAGTGTGAGGTTCCTCATTCTGGAGGAACGGGAGGAGCTGTCGTGTGGCCAGAGAAAGTCTGGGTCATGTGTGGAGATGTTGAGAGACCCAAACTGCTTTAGCCTGGTGAAGGGGAGACTGAGGAAACGTGCTGGTTTTACTGAAATTGAGTTAATTTTCTTCATGCATTTTGAACCTCTCTCCTTCACAGCCAGTACAGTCTTTTGTTTAGATTTACTATGAGAATAATGAGATAACGCTGCTTCTTCCCTGGGATAGAGTTCATTTTGTCTTTTAGCAGCTTTACAGTGTTTGCCATTTGCTATGAAAAGAATGTCAGAACTCACTGATATCTTGGCTGTTGTCAGGGAAACCAAGGACTTTTTTTGGCCATCCAGCTGCAGATGCAGATTGGCAGGAGAAGACACAGACAGGACAGCACCTGGATTGACATGCATGCTGATCAATGAAACATTCCCTATGATTAGCGCCATGCTCAGTCTAAAGCTGGAGCTGGCTTTTAGGGCTTGTTACATCCGTTACTTTGGGTTTTCCAGCTGGTTTGGTCAGTTCCATTCGGAAGTTTCATTCTGTCAGGAGTTTGATGTCCATTCAGCCTTTTGCCGTTCTGCCATTTTGCCATTGGCCTTTGGGCCTTTCTGCCTGTTGCCCTTTTGCTCTCTCTTGCCTGCATGGGCTGTTCAGGACAAAGGTGCTCCCTTCTGCAGGACTGGCTGCTCTGTGTGACTATTTATCTATTTTTATTTAATTTACCTTAACTATTGTCACAGAAAACAAGGACTTCTCTGGAGTCCAGCTGCAGGTGCAAATTGGCAGGAGAGGGCACAGACAGGACAATCAACAAGCTATTCTCTACCATTAGCATCATGCTCAGTATAAAGCTGGAGATGCCTTTTCCAGCCCGTTATTTTTGGTTTTCCGGCTACTTTGCTTAGCTCTGTTCGGAAGTTCCATTCTATTGGGAGTTCAGCGTTAGTTCAGTTTTACGATGTTTTGCGGTTTTTCAATTGGCCCTTGGGCCTCTCTGCCTTTTGAACTTGTACTTTCTCTTGCTGGGATCAGCTGTTCAGGACCAGGGTGCTCTCTTCTTTTGGGCTGCTCCTTCAGCACAATGGGATTTCTGTGGAATATGGCACTGAGTGTCATATATTTTACTTTACGTATATCTTAGTACAAGTATATTATTAATAGTAATGTATTCTTTTTATTGTCTTATTAATTTTTTTGTCTAAACCCACAAGTTTATCCCTTCCCATTCACTTCTCTCCCTTATCCCAACTGGGGACTGGGAGCAGGATGTGAGCAGCTCTCATGGTCTTAGTTGGTGGCTGTGGTAAACCCATGACAAGAAAGGGCAGTAGTAGCTTCAGAAATCTTGAAAATCACTTTCCAAGATGACACCTTTTATTTTATTTTATTCTACTATTTTTGGTAGAGGTAACAGCATGAGAAAGGAAAATGATCAGAAACTGCAGCTCTGGATGTCCAGAGTGGAGATCAGGATAAAGAAATGTCATTCTGAGCGCAGTGCTGTGGTCATTCAGAGGGACTCTGGATCAGCCATGACTTTGTGTTTCCAGGAAGAGCTGGTGAGGATGGAGAGACAGCAGCACAGGTGGGGACACAGTGGGCTGAGAACAAGGTGGGGAAGCGCATGGGGTGTCTGCAGCCTGTGGGGAAACAGCCACAGGCCTGGGACAGTGTCGGATGGACTGTGGTGGAGATGGCCAAGGGTGACACTGGA
Organism: Columba livia; assembly: GCF_036013475.1. Classification (NCBI taxonomy): domain Eukaryota; kingdom Metazoa; phylum Chordata; class Aves; order Columbiformes; family Columbidae; genus Columba; species Columba livia. The sequence goes on from NW_027043424.1 coordinate 103,982, forward strand.
TGTCCCTGCAAGAGCCAAGGTCTTTGTCCCCTTGGCTATGGCTGATGTCTCTGCCACCGAGGCCTAAGAAGAGACACGTCATTGTCATGGCCATGGCTCCCCATTGCTTCCTTGCACCCCCATGCAGGCCAGGAGGTGTCACACCATTGCCCTGCACTGGGCATCGCGCTCCCCACAGCCCCAGGAAGAGCCCTGAGCCACCTGTGAGGGACAGGATCTCCCTTCCCAGGGGCAGGGGCTCAAGGCTTGGCCATTGTCCTTCATCAGACAAACCAAGGGCTTTCTCAGCATCAGAGCTGCTGCACTTTGCCCTTTGCCTGATGCAATCACAGCCTCCAATTATCTGCTCTAACGAGTCCCTGGGGAGGCTTTGTCAGTAATAGCCCTCAGTGGGGCCATTAATGCTTCAAGGTACTTTGGAGTTTGTTCTGACTTGGACTCTTGAGTCAGATTCTTCAGCCTGTCCCTTGGTATCTGAGGTTCATGGACTCAGCACCAAATACGCCACGGGGCTCATTAAAACACAGAAAGACCTAACGAGCAATGCTTCTTTCTTTAATTTCATTCAAATCTTCCAGACATGTAGAACTAACTGGAGAGGTTTCAATGGACACTTGCTGATGAAGGTTTCAAAGAAGATTTAATGAAGGAGGTTTATTATTTCAAGCTTGTTTTCTGTCATTTTCCAGTGTATAGAAGAAGTGACAGCAGCATTCTACACTGGACATTGATCCCGAGGGTCTCCTGAAGACATCTGGACAGGCAGGAGAACAGTCCCTTGAGGCTGGACACTGTATGGACAGCCTGGCTCCTCACCCCCACCCCCAGTCTGCCGGTTCCCTCATTGGCCACCACAGATTGCATCACTTTTCCTACATCAGTTTAATAAACAGCAAAACACTTTCCTCAGCTGTGTGTGTAAGCTGGATCTGATGAGGTCCAGCATCCACAAGGGACACCCACACAAGAACTGGTTTAGACAGAGAGATAGGAGAGGATAGAAATAAACACAATGAACATGTTGACTGCATGTTAATTAGAGCTCTGAAGAACGGGGCAAGTTTGTAACTCCCTGAAGCTCAAAGCAGAAACCAGACAGCTGAGAGGCCACTGAATGACCAAAGAGCAAGTGGAGGAGAAACCTGAGAGCACTGGGAAGGGCAAACGTCCAGACAGTGCTGGAAAGTTGTCCTTGGGCAGGGACATTTAATCAGGAGAGGTGGGAACTCCTGATTGACGAGGGAGATGAAATACTAGAGTGTTGGTAATAGAAGTACAGGGGAAGACCAATATTTCTTCTCCATCCCTTAGTACATCATTCATCAGCTGTCTCACCATAAACAGCCAGGGCCATTTTAGGGGCCCAGTGTACCTGAGGTGCTGGCCTGGGATTGGCATCTATCACACAGGACCTGGGGAGACCAGAGCACCTTGCAGTGCAGGCGGAGACTGGGCAGGGGTTCCCGGGGCATCTACACTGGCACCAGGTGTTTGTGTCCCTGGAGCTGAAGACAATTGTGTCCTAAAGCCAGCCCCAGTTCTGGAAAACTCTTTCATTAACTGACTTCTGATGGCCCTACAAGCATTAAGCCAGGATCATGTTGTGTCTTGCACAGCGCCCCATGCCCTCTGAACCTTCCCTGCCCAGGACTCCTCACACGTTGCCCAGAGCGAGTCACACTGAGGTGTTGGCTGGTTCACTGGCTGAGATGTTGGTTCAGATGGTCACCCTACAGCACAGGTGGATCCTGCCCCATCATCGCCTGCTCTGCTCCAGTCTGAAACAGAGGCCCAACATTCACAATGGGATCATGAGAGAACTGAGGTTGAAGGGACCTCAGGAGTCTGCAGTCCAACCTGTCACCAACTGGGTCACACCAAGGTGTTCAAGCCTTGATTCAATCAGAGCTTTAGCTAGCAGGACTAGAGAAGTGATCATCCCTTTGTACTGGGCACTGGTGAGGCTGCACCTTGAATCCTGGGGGCAGTTTTAGGCTGCTCATGGCAAGGAAGACATTGAGGTGCTGGAGAGAGTTCAGAGGAGGGTGACAAGGCTGGTGAAGGGTCTGGAGCACCAGTCTGACGAGGAGCGGTTGAGGGAGCTGGGGCTGTTCAGCCTTGAGAACAGGAGGCTGAGGGGAGACCTTATTACTCTCTACAGCTGCTTGAAAGGAGGTTTTTATCACGGAGGGTGTTGGTCTCTTGTCCCAAGTAGCAAGTGACAGGACAAGAGGAAATGGCCTCAAGTTGCACACGGGGAGGTTTAGATTGGATATGAGGAAAAAATTCTTTATGGAAGCCACAGTGACTGAAATGCCAGAGAGGTTTTAGATCCAAATAATATTTCAGGGACACATACACAAAGGATACAACTGGAAACAGAATTTTATTTTTTTTATTTATATTTATATTTATTTTATTAAAATTACAGATTTTAATAGAAGAAGGAGGAGGAGGAGAGCTGGCTCCTGCTGCAAACTTGCCCTGGGAGAAAGAACCCGAGAAAGCCAGGGCACGAGTGGTGCCTTGGAGGGCAAGAGCAGTGGGCATGAACCGAGCCAAAAGGGCCCAGAGGAGCTCTGACAGGTGGTCATGCTCAATGCTGCAGAGGAAGGCAAAAAAAACCCCGGGGACCAGGGCCAGTCTGCCCGGGGGAAAATTCCTTCCTGACCCCAACACTGGCGATCGGCTGTTCCCTGAGCATTTGAGCAAGACCTGGCTCCTCGGCCCACAGGCTGGTTCATGCCTCCCAGAAGACCACAGAATAATAGAAGGATAGAATGATAGGATGATGATGTCTTCTCTCCTCTTCTCTTCTCTTCTCTTCA